>NW_028280222.1:0-20410 GCF_059751315.1 Micrasema longulum | reverse complement strand
TGTATGAATTTAAAAAATTGATTGCGTTACATTTTAAAATAATTTAGAACCCTGATAAAATAGTAACGACTTAGCACATGCTTTGTTTTTTGCACCACGAAAGACCATGAAGCCCAATCACATGAATGTGAGTTGAATTACAGAACAAAACAAGATACTCAACAGTCACTATAGCTGCCCAAATTTGGATCCCATGTCGAGCTTAGACGAGATGCTCGTCTTCGAGGCTACAGTAATTAAAATTTGTTTTATATTTTAAGTTTAAAGTTCATTAATTCAATTGTCTATCAATATTTTTGTGTGCACAACAAAATTTTAGAGAAACTGACAGATTTTTTTTAACCTTACATTTGTGTTATAATTATATTTTTTCCCACCGTGCAACATTACGCGGTGACATCACGAATGCGCGCGGCAAAAGTGGGGCATAGTGGGGGAATTATTGGACACAGTCCGATGTATTCAATTATGATTCTACGCTCCTTCTGGACAATTCTTAATTTTATGTGACAGGGTTTAAAGAACAACTTGTATTTATTATTTTTTTAATATGTCTAATTTCAATGTTTTATTTTCTACACCTAAAACGTTTAACCCAGTGTCCTTTTTATAATTATGATTATGATTAGATGGTTTGCGAATTCTGAAAAAAATATTGAATCAATAATGGTTAAAAACCAAATGCTTTTATTTTAATGTTAATCAATTTAATATTTATGGGTAAGTGCTATGTCAGCCTCGTGGTGCAATGGCCAGGGCGTTTGCCTACCATGCAAGAGGTCTCGGGTTCGATTCACGACATGGTCGATATGAAATATTTATTTTAAAGGGTGTTTTCACTCTAGAATATTTCATAGTCTCTGGAGTGGTACTGATCATCTTACCTTCATGTAACAAAAATGATCAAGTTACGCTGCGATTGGTTTACCAATGCAGTGCCCTATGCATCATTAGTTGCGGAAAGGGAACAACATCACTCTGGATATTGATCTGTTCCATGTATCCGAAGGGGTTTTCGGAACAGGATTCTCCTACTACTTTGACATGAGTGTCTTTCCGTGGGTTTTTTTCTTTTTTATAATATTTTTTTTTTTTTATTTGAAAATTTATTTATAAACCCTTACGGATTATTACATTCATATTACATAAAATAATATATACATTTTTCATTTATACTCTGTTGTTCAAGATAATATTTTTTACATCTTTAGAAAAGTTTGTCTGAGTCTTTTGTTTAGTTTTGTCTGGTAGTTTATTATATAATTTCAGTCCCTGGTTCGTTAGTCTTGATTGTCCTTGTCTTGTTTTAGAAAGTTGTGTATGGTATTTGTCCATGTATATGTATGTCCATGTTGACTACAATTTTTTACTGGTTTTAGTTCTTCGTCTACAATTTTACGTATTGAATGTAGGTTTGTAATGTGTTTGTTTTATTTAAATAAATATATTGAATGATGCTTTGATATTCGTTGCTAATTGGATTTTCATGCATGGATGTTTTCTACGAGAAAATTATTATTATGAAATATTTCAGGAAATAATCAAATTCCGAGAAATCAATCAAAAAACTTTGACAGCAAGCCGCTAACTTCACACCGGTAGAAAAGCAGGAAAACATAACTAACTTCGTGTCAGTAACATGAGGCGTGGTGGTAGAAAAAAATCTCGGTCATTTCACGTTGCCGAAGCCGCCCCGACAAGCTTCGGCCATTTCCGGAAAAGTTTGACGTTTGCGCAGCGCTTCTCTGTTTACTTCGCCATTCCGTCGTCGGAGCGAGCGAGACGGATGCCCAGGAGACCCGAGTTCATTACACATTATTTTTCGCGCTGTGTGTATAGGAATGTATAGATGAAAGAAAACCGAAAACTATCGCGCACCCCGACAGAACCGGTGGCCGTCAAAATTAAATTGCAATATAAGTGAAACGTGTCAAAACAAATGTTTCATCGCGATGTGAACCGTAAAGGAAACGTAGAAATAGGCGGGAGAACGTCGAGACGTCGCTTCTAGAAAGATCTTTGTCCTGTCAAAAACGCATTTTGAGCTTATAGCGCTGTACATATTGCAGTTTAATCCCGTGTCGGACATATTAAATTATAGTGTTTTCGTTGTTTTTATGATGTGTTTTGCGGTCGACATAGCACGCGATAAAAATGCACCATTTTCGCTCGCCCGCCTCGAAAAAAACATGGAAAAAAGACGAAACTCACATTTTTTCGGGTAAATGTCGTCATGTCGAAAACGGCTGATGCGCCATAATTATATATTAAAACAATACATTCTACGGTTAACCTGCCAAAGTAATAAAACCCCGTATTATCAAGATAATAGTTCGTTTATTTGAGTGATTTTTATATCGCCTACCCAGTCATTTGTGTCAATAATGTTTTTTTAATAATATGCAACCTTTTCGCACCATTAAAACATTTTACCTGCGAGTTAAAAAAGTGATTTTTTTTCGGCGTTAAATAAATGTGAGTAAATAAACATTTTCGTGAAAAAATGGCCCGTAGATAGGAATAAAATAAAATTTATATTTTGACATTGCGATCCACGAATGTATTATTAAATTATCAGTCCAGTGTTGAGCGTACATTATTAAAGTTTAAACATATAAAAGACATTAAGTTTTACAAGTGTTTTCGTGAACCCGATTTTTTATCTACAATTTTTTGCCGAATGGTAAGTTTATTATATTTTAAAATCATTTAAGCTTATAAACAGAAAAACAAAATATGGTTAAATAAAAATAATTAAATTATTATGTTATGGATGCAAAAAATATTAATTCGAAATAGAGATTTACATAGTATTTACACTAAAAATTAAGAAAAACCAGCTAAGCACACCACTAAGCTCCAGGGTTTTTTTAAAATTTTATATTTTTTTAAATACTCTCAATCTAAGCCTTAACAAAACAAAATAGCTTAGAAATTAATTTAGGTTTTTCGGTATCAAATTGTTTAATAATTGATTGACGTTTTTTGGAGATTCTTTTATGAAACCAATTTAAAAAGAAATTTTAAAAAAATCATTGGAATAGAAACTAAAAATTGTAGAATTTAGATTAGTCCAGAAACCGCATACGACCATCAAACAGAAGGCGACTTAACTACTCACAAATGAGAAGTTTTACTAAAATAAAATAAATAAAATAACTTTGTTTTTAACTACTATTTTTTTTTTCCACCGACCGGTTTCAAAGCAAACAAGCTTCTTCGTCAGGGTTTACGTAATTAATGATTATTCATGTTTTATTTTTATCGTGTTCACTAAATATTACACGTGGACCCAATAAATCAAGTCTTTTTTTTCTTACAATGGTGGTAATTTAATATCAATATTTTCGAAGCAAGACAGGAGAGGACTTAATGGAATACTGTGTATTTGGTTAGTTATTATGTTTTTAAAAAAAAATATGAATCGCTTTTTTTAATTTCTAAGATTTGTAAGTTGTCTAATTTTAATATTTTATTTTCAACATAAAGTACTTTTAATCCAGTGTCTTTATTAAAGTTATGATTTAATAAAAATTAGTGATTAAAAACAAAGTTGTGTTATTTTCTTTTCTTATAATGAATAATCACAAAGTTAGTGCTTCAAATATAAACTTTATATATAGTAGTTTTACGTTTGGACCCATTAGTTTCTTTGTAGACGTCGCTCAGTACGTAACTCCTGATTTGAATTCAACTATGCCGTGTTGTGTCCTTTTAAAGTGTAGAAACACTGCTAGGATCTTTAAGAAACAGAATGCAATCACATTTCATGTGTAATTAGCAAATGAATGTGTAAGTAGCAAATATATTACTTAAAAATTGAATTATTTTTCCATCTGTCTGATTGTCGAAGAAATCAAAATGGACATTTCGTTAGTGTTGCCATGGTAGTAAAATTCTTTACCCTACTTTGCTCATCTAATGAGAGAACTATTGAAAGTTGGACCTCGGATTAAACAACTCTGTGGTGGACGTTTTTACATTACATTACATTTTTTTTGCACCACAACAGGCCAGGAGGCCTAATTACAGTGGTGAATTACATCACAGAGCACCCAGGCTTGAGAAAAATCACATTTTAATTTTTGTGTTCTCACCGGGAATCAAACCCGGAACTTTCCGTGCGTGAATCAAGCGTCTTGAACACTACACCACGGAGGCCGCCACGTTTGACTGACATTATCTTTAAAACATCACATATTTTTTAACATAATATAAAAATAGCCGTTTTATGTAAAATAAAATTTGTTTTATATTTTAATTTCAAAGTGCATTAAGTCAATTACTGTTATTAAATGACCCTTTACTTATCTACTCTGTTGTGTCGATCAATATTTCCGCGTGCACAATAAAAATTTAGAGAAATTAACAGATTGCTTTTTTTACCTTACATTTGTGTTATGATTATATTTTTTCCCACCGTGCAACATTACGCGGCGACATCACGAATGCGCACGGTGAAAGTGGGGCATAGTGGGGGAATTTTTGGACACAGTCCAATGTATTCAAATACGATTCAACGCTCCTTCTGGACTATTCTTAATTCTATGCCAAAAGTTTATAAAAAATTGTAAATAAATAAATGGCCCAGTTATACATATTGTGTTAGTGCTACGGTTCCTAAAAAGTGTTCCAGGGTTCAGTAGAGTCACAGGGCGTATTGTATAAAACAGGCAGTCCACGCTGAAGAAAATTCATTTTTTACAAATTAAGTGCACTAAATATTTTTACTTCAAAATACGGTATTTATTTTTAAGTCGAACATTACAACGTGCAAACAACAATATGCCAAGGGTCTTATTGACATATTTTTTTGACTTTTTAACAATTTGATATATTGAACGTAGTTATGCAGAAATGTGAAACGGAGATAATAACACCTTTGTGAAAAGAGTTAATAATCAAATCTACATAGCAGTTGGAATGTTTTAGACTTTAACAAATGGTAAACAATAATAATAATGATAATAATAATCGTGGTTTGTTTACAAAAGTAACAATTACTTTATCTACTACATACACACTTGGGTAATAGATTTCTCTGGATTATGTCTAAGTCTGCCTAACTAGTTACAACCTGTTTTAAGGCAGACATTTTTATGCAAAAAAAAACAATGACATTACTACATACTAGTTAATTTACTATACAGTTATACAATATTAATTTATACCATTCATTATTTCAGAATGTATTTTGAGTAAATTTTCCGATATTTCTCGACCCAGTAACCAATTTTTTACATTTTTTTTAAATTGAATCCGGGTCATGGTTTTACAATGTTCGGGTAACGTATTAAATATTTTGTTTTTTTTTTATATATTTATAATATAACCGAACTTCTTTGAACGACGTCACTAGTTCATATGATTCAACCAATTATAAGAAAGTTCTGGAAGATTTCAGGTTTTATTGGTTCGTCGTTTTATAGGTAGCATAACATAACATTGATAAATATAGACCAAATCAATTTTATTTACACATTGCCGGTGGACCAGCAGGTACTCTATACAATCCCTAGCCAAAGTATGTAACGGACAATAATATGCATAATATTTTATACATTGCCTGGATGCCCGGGTATTTTATACATTGCCCAGGTATTGTATAGAATACCTGAGTTATACAGATACAGATTGCCAGTAATATATATTTAACTATTGAGTCTTGCTAATTTTTTTATAACAATTTTCTATGCATAAATGTGTCCATAAAAATGCCCATTGGGCGTATATATAAATATATCTATTTTTCTGGTAGGTACTATCAAACAAATTCTAGAAACAAACTTCAGCCTTAGAATAGCAATTACGGACAGGCACCCTTGCTTTTAAAAAAAGTTTAGGTACCTCTTACCTATCAATTCTAGCTGATCTGTATTCTCTTTTTACTATGTATTTTACTGGGTTCTGAAATTCGTTTTTTAAGGCGGCCTCCGTGGTGTAGTGGTCAAGACGCTTGAATCACATAAATGAAGGTTCCGGGTTCGATTCCCGGTGAGAACACAAAAATTAAATGTGATTTTTCTCAAGCTTGGGTGTCCTGTGGTGTAATTCACCTCTGTAATTGGACCTCCTGGCCTGTTGTGGTGCCAAAAAATAAAATACAAATACAATACTTTATTTTTTACCATGTTTTTATTAAATTTGTATTTTGCTTTGTTTTTCACTATTTTTTTATTTATAAATTTATTGCAAAAAAATAATATACACACTTAATAACAGGGAATCTACATAAAACCAATTAATCTAAAATGAAAACGGAGTGTTCTCTGTTTATGAAAGTCTCCATCTAACATGGCACAGCCTGTTCTAAGATGGAAATTTTGTATCTTTAGAGCATAAGTAGTCCTATACTAATAAAACAATAACATAAAAAAGAAAACCTAAAACCACTTAATTATTAATGCTTGGCTAATCAAATGTAAGAAATTAAAAATCATTATTATACAAATATAAAGTATTTATACATCATGTATTCTTGGCACATGCCAAGAATACATGATCGTGGAAAGCGCTTTCTCCACTGTTTGGTAGGTTTCCTCTTAAGTGTTTCCATCAATGAGAATAACAGTATAATCGGCAGAGATTATAATTTTTATATTTTCTTCTTGGAGATTAAGGTCATTTATATACAGTAAGAAAAGAATTGTTCCCAAAACACTACCTTGAGGTACTCCGAATGTGATTGGTACATTGTACCATTTGTGTTCGATTTGTCAGATAGCTCCTTATCCACGCCAGTTCTGTCTTTTGTATTTAATTTACTAAGTAAACCATGTAATTTATGATGAGAAATGGTATAAAAAGCCTTACCTAAGTTAAAAAATATTCTAGTGCACTTTTTACCTTTGATTTAAAGTCCTACGCGCCACTGGGTGCAGATAGGGAAATGACGACGTTGATGACCTACGGAAGCAGTTGAGTAGACGCGAATGCATGTTGAAATGGCCGGCTCGTGATATGAAATAATGTCGCTCAGGTTAGGCCGTCCCTATTCGTATATCGGGGCCTCGGGGGATCGACAGACGCCAAAGTTGGCCGCGTGCCAAAATGGCCGCTACAAATTGGCGGGAAATGCACGCGATAATGTACGCCGGTCTTTACTATTATAGCTGTTCCAATGGTTTACTAACCTACCGCCATTACCTGTGGACTTATTCTGTAAATAATTCGTTTCGGGAATTCATTCGTATCCTATGACAGGGAATGAGAGCGAAATACGTACTGCCAGGGTTTTCGAAAATACCCGCAAACTGAGAACTCTTTACAACTCCTTGGTGCGAAGTAGACTCGAGAGTGGCTCGATGATTTGGGGGCCACATGAACTGAAGTACTCTCTTATGATAGAGAAAATCCAAAAGAAGTTTCTGAGATATCTCTACATGAGAGAGTGCGGGTATTATCCTCGGCTCTACCCGACCGAGTTTCTCCGGGGTATGCTTGGCTACAACAGTTTAGAGACTAGAAAGAATGTGTATTTGACTACACATTTTTATCGATTGTTGCGCGGTATGATCGATAATTCTGAGATTATGATAAGCATTGGTTTGTATGTTCCTGATAATTACCTAAGACAGCGTCAGCATAGATTGTTTCATATTCCGATATGCAGGACTAACCTGCCTATGGGGTTGCCTGTTGGAAGAGCTACCGCTATCCTGAACAACATCGCTCGGGATGTTGATCTGTTTCATGTATCCGAAGGGGTTTTCCGGAGCAGGTTTCTCCTACTACTTGGATATGAGTTTCTTTCATGTATTTTTTCTTTTTTATAATATGTACGTATTGAATATATGTTTGTTATGTTTATGTTATATTTAAATAAATGAATTGAATTGAATACGATTTTGATCGCTTTGGAGTGAGATGGATACATGACGAACGAACGATCTTACCAAACGAAATTGTGACAGAATAAGCCAGCTGCGCTTAACTCGCAAATAAAAAGGAAAATAAAGTTTTTTCGGTTTTTACCAAAGTAGCATTCACACGCGGATAGGCCAATATTGTCCTGTCCCAGCATCAAACATGCTGTCCTTGTGCAAACAAAATCTTGAAGGACAATAAAAGCGCCCATCTCGTGACAGAAACTGTTCACAAAGACCAGTGTTTTTATTATTTATGTTCAAAGCATTAACTTTGTGGTGAAACATTTAAACTGATGTTAGTAAATATTTATATCCATTTTGTGTGTCTACCAGTCTCTTCGTCAGGACACTCGCTACACCAACATGCAAATACTAAAATACACTTTCACCTTTGTAGTATACATAGTACATATTTACGAAAAAAATACATTAATTACATGCAGAGTTAAAGGCGATGCAAACACCTCCATGTCTGAACTTGCACTGAAATACTAAAAAAGGAATTAAATTAAATAACACGGAGGTGTTACATTACAAAAGCTTTGAAAAATTATATTAATAAATATCTTATTATTTAAACTTATAATATTAGAAATCAAACACTGATTTGAGTCTACTGAAAACTTTATTTTATTTTTACAAATATAAAAACAAAAATTTCGTTACAAGTGTTTCGCCTTGTTAGGGCATTTTCAAACGAATTGTCACGATTTTTATTTTTTATTTTTATATTTGTAAAAATAAAATAAAGTTTTCAGTAGACTCAAATCAGTGTTTGATTTCTAATATTATAAGTTTAAATATGGAGTTCTACAAAATAAACACAATCAATCAATGTCTTATTTTTTGGTGAATAATTGTGTTAAACTCACTAAAATAGGCTGGTTTTTGCGTTTTTTATCAATTTTCGGGAACAGTTGCATGATTGCATGAAAAAATTGATAAAATCGATTTGATCAGTGATCAGTAATTTCCCATCACGAATGACATTAGTTTGACAGCTGTCATTCTAATCAAGCTTTATTTTAAGGACTATAAGTGATCTGGTGACATTCTATTCAATCAATTTGAAACAATAAATGTAGTGAAATTATGAAGAGAAGTGGTATAATTTTAGTTCGTCTACTTCGAAAATAACAGGAAATCACTATTTACTAATACTAACCAATCAACGTATGTATTATGTATGGCCGAAGGATAAGTGGTGTTTATAATAAAAAACAGGTGGCAGAAAAGGTAGCTTTCCGAGCAAACAGAAAAAAGTGAGTATTTAGTTTATTTGAAATGAAACACTTATTTATAGCACAACTAGTTTCAGGTATTCTGAATTACCCATCATCACGTGTAAATATAAACTCCATATTGTTTATTAATTTATAAGTGAATTGCCTATATTGGGACGAAAAAATGTAAAAAAAATATTTCTATGGAAAAAATTTAAATGTTTAAAAATCGGTAGAATTTCAATCAAATCGGTAGATCGACGGAGATTACCCAAAATCGGTAGATCAACCGAAAAATCTGTAGGGTCAGCAACGCTGTCTGAACGATTGACTTCAAGAAGGGAACTGAACCGATTTACGTGCGGTTTTTAGCGAAATGTAGATATTTGCCACGAGCGTATTCATTGCTACTAAAATTTTCAATTTATGAAGTATAAAAAAGTTAGGAGCGTAAATGTTTTTTTAATCCATCACCTGGGTTGCATTCGACGAGAATGCGTACAATAAAAAAATGGAAGGACGTTATTTTTTATTTCATTTTTTTGTTCGAATCATGGTCAAATATAAATGTAATTCACTTAAATTGACAAAAAACGCTTTAAAAAAACACGTCAGTCAAGTCTTTCTAAAGTTTTATTTTTATTTATTTTAACATTTTATATACACATACAGTTTATATAAGGACGGGCATATTGCCTTAAGGCAATTTCTTCCTACCTACCCAAACCGTTCAGTTTGAGAAAATTACAAGTACATGAACATATTGAATCTTACAATTTTAGACAAAATTTAAAAACAAAGATTAAGAAAATTAAATTACATAAAAAAATTTACACTATATTTTGAAGAGAGAAGCGTGGATGGGAAGGAAAGAAGAAGGATTAAGGAACAACTTAAATATTTAGATAGTGACATTTCAATCCTGACTTAAATGTAAATAAAAAAGGGATAAAAAAAATAAAAAGATAAAAAAATTCATTCAAAATTATAATAGCACAAGAATCCTAGGTATTTGAAATTATGCAACGATAATTTTTTTCATGTTAATGATCATAAATAAAAATTAAGTATTTAAAAGCAGAAACCAGTATGTTAAAATTAAAGTGGTTCTGAATGCCATTTGATGATGATTTTCGATTGTGTTTTTTGTGAGTGGAGTTGGCCGCTTTTTAAATCAATTGATTTTACCTCATAGGCCCATTTCACGCGTATCGTCCGAATCCACACGACACGGTAAAACAAGGGTGGTCTACATTTATTATACCGAGTATAAAAAATGTTTTATATTAATTTTAAAAACTTCTTTTAAATTAATTTTAAAACCCCCGGATTATCTCACGCATTTATCAGAATTATTTTTCCTTTTTAATTGTCACTCTTTTGGTTATGATAATATTTTAAACATCTTTTATCAAGGTTGTCTGGGTCTTTTGTTTAGTTTTGTGTGGTAGTTAATTGTTTAATTTCAGTCCCTTATTAATTAGTCTCGATTGTTCTTGTCTCGTTTTAAAATGTTGTAGGTGAAGTTGTTCTGATATTCTCGTTTTGTATCCGTGTTTATTACAATTATTTTAATGTTTTTATTATCTATCTACAATAACATTAGTCACTAATTTATGAAAACATTTTAATGGTTATTATAGTTACATTTAATTGTTTAGTTTTCTTGGTTGGTGTTAGGTAAGAGGGCAGGGGCGAACCGTGTATAGAAGCGATTATGCGCAGCTTACCATTATATTTGACCAACCATAATAATGTTTTATTTTAACTTTATGAACAGAAAAACAAATAAATAATTACCATTTATTTGAAATCATTTTCAACGTTTGTATGTTTATCCTTATATAAATATAAATACCAATAAAGCGCGCCCAGCGCCTGCGGTGAGCCAAGAAACTGGCCGATTATTCCAGCTTATTTTTTAAACAAATAAGTATACTATATTTTGAATGTATTTACCTCAGTGCGGGTTTTTTCTCCTAGATTCAACTTGCAGATTACACAAATTATTTGAAGATTTTTGATTTGGAAAACAGTGTTTCAAACATTGTTTCTTAAGGACTATTTTTCTTTGAGATGGTACTTTTACATAAGACCATAATTACTTTCATGCGTCATATTGCAGGACATATAGCGCTCCACGCGGCCGTTTTTAGCACTTTTAATTACTAGAATAATTCGGTCAGTTGACATTTCAATGTACATTAAAATAACATTTTTATATGTATAAACTTATATGTTTTTATTTAATATGTAATATATTTTCTTTACTAACTTTGTATACTTTGTGGAAATCTGTTATAAGTTCTGAGTTTATACACTATATCTGTTTGTTTACTATAAATATGTATGTAGAACTGTTGATTTCCCAAATATAAATTTAAAAAATACCTAATATCGTTTAAATTCATAGTGGTATTTTTTATTTATTTTTTAATGAATTATATATTAAAGTAATTGATAATATATCTCTAATTATATATCACGAAGTAACATCGTTTGAGTTGATTTCATGGATGAGAGCTGCTGTATTACACAGAACCACAGAAAAATATCAATTTATAGTATAGATTACTTACATTATATATTGTACCTCCTATGTAGGTACAAATATATGATATTTTTTTATAGCTTACCTGTAAATAAAATCACAATTCGCCACTGGTATTTGGTTGGTGTTAAGTAAGACAAGTCATAATGGTTATATGCTAACTAAAATATTTTATTATGTTGTCATTATAGTCTGTTAATATCATTTTGGTTTCCTGTTCCCCATAGTGGTTGCATATAACATATTTTAGATTTGACACAGGCTTCGTAGAAAAGATTTTTTACCGTTTTTGAAACACTATTTTTGATATTTAAAAAAGATCCGATGATGTTTGTATTTTGCTAATTAAATTATTAATATAAATTGTCAATGTCAACGAGAAACTCAAGTCCTCGGGAAATTGGATACAAAAAATGTTTTCTTACGCGCAGTAAAAATTAGAGCATTATGTGTTTATTTATTTATATACACGCCCAATGTGCATTTTTATGGACACATTTATACATAGAAAATTATTATAAAAAAGTAGAAAGACTCAATGGTTTATAGTAGACTTTGTGGGAGTGGAAGCGGGGAGAGAATTTGATTGAATTTGATTCAGTGATTGTTTGAAAGAAGACAACTTGTTATCAAAGAAATCAAGACTGGTATGTTTGTTGGCAGACCTAAGAATTCTGGGCATAGGGGAATGAAAATCATAGTTAGTTTTATGGTTATCGGTATGAAAGAGTAAGTTTTGTCTGAGGTTTCTAGTTGGGATATTTAATTTTATTGAGCTCAGTAGTTCAGGCGTATCAAAGAGTGAGTTGAGAATTTTAAATAGGACTGTAAGGTCGGATTTATTTTGACGGTCTTGAAGAGAAGATATGTTCAAGGTAGTTTCTAACCCATTATAGGTCTCTGGGTAAGCCCAACCTCCAGCCTATCTTTCTCAAAAATCGATGTTGAATTATTTATTTATTATATGTATGTTGAAGCGATTTATTGAGCATTAAATTGTAACGCAAAATTTCTTGAAAAGGTATGAAAAAAAAACGAACTACTTTAAACAGCGTAACTTGTTCATATGAATCGAGAGTTGTATAATATTTCATGTTTACTTACCGTCGACGGACCAATCAAATTCATACAGCACAATAAAATAACATAGGGTGGATTGATATTTCTTATATTAAGTACAATTATTTTTTAATCGGGTTGTTGTCCCGTAGCTAGTATCTTGGACTCACGGATCAAAGGTCCGTGGTTCGAACCCCACTCTACCCCAACTCGATTTCCATTTTCCAATAGTTAGTTATTTACAACTCGTTAAAAATGGCCCTCAAAATTTAATATTTAGGTAAATTATAAGGACGCAAATATTTATGTTTTCTTTTTAAAAAAAGTCACAAGCAATAACCAGTACACTATGAGGCCAAGTAATCTTCATTCAATTTCCTTTTGCTGGATTTTTACTTGAGAGTAGCCGCTGAATGAAGAAATTAATTTTATGAATCCACTATACTTTTACCGTGCCGTGTGTATTTTGGCGATACATGTGGAATGAGCCTTACACTCGTCTGAAATGGGCAATTGTGTCAGTGAACCTTCAGAATGACACTTGATGTAAATGGAAACTGGTTGAAGTGAGGAATTAATGAAAATGCAATCATCGAGACGGATGAGTCAAGTTAAACCGTGGATTATTGTAGCTCTGCATTTAAAAATAGTATGTAGATAATACCTATGAGTGTTGTGGGAACTAAAATGGCTTACTCCATTTCCTATTTATTTACTTCTTCCAACCAACAAAACAATTCATTGATACCGAGACTGCATGGTTAGGTAACACTTATGAAACGGCTGCAGACATTCTGTCCAATTCTTTACTATCTTATAAGTCCACAATATCAAGTTTATTTGTAGCTGCTCGTCAAACTATTATTGACAATCCGATTCCATAAATTAAAAAAATACTGACTTGTTTATTTTTATTGCCTTATACTTGTTTTTTATTTTTTCCTATTTTATCAAATTGCATTGTAGTATTGGCAAATACGCATTTTGTATATACATATTTTTATTTCTTAATTTTTCGCGACATATGCTCGCTTGTTTATTAATTTAATGAAAATTTGTCTTTTTTGCTCACCGTTACACTTTATTTACTGTGTTTGCTTTACAGAATTCATTTCGTAAGCTTATATCTTTGCATTTTTTGTTTATATGCTTACTGTTTTTTCTTGCATACCTTTGTTATTATTGCTTTTTTTTTACTTTGTAAAACTTTTAATTATATCCTTTCTAACTAATTTCACATATTTTTTCTGAATTTTCTGTTTATTTTTTAGTATGTTAGCATGTTTTTCATTTTTATTTTTGTAAATGCCTTTTGGGCGTTAATGAACAAAATAAATAAAAGTAAATAAATATACGAGTATTGCCCATTTCACATGTATCGTCAATCCTGTCAATCTGTTTATACAAGTTGGACGCAATAAATTTAAATTTATTTCAACTGAGAGGGAAAACATTTTTAAGATGGGAGAGAGGGGAATATGGAAGTCTAGGCATTTACGGGGCTTATGACCTGTCATTGGCTGGTTTAAGTGGCTACTTTACACACTGTGTAACATTTACCATTCTGCCCATGTTTGAACATCCACATTTCCTCAACTCTTCCATCTGTTGACTTTTGTGAAGTAAAAGAGCTGAAACTTTTATCACGTGGGTGAGATTCATCCGGCTGAACCAAATCACCTACTAAGCAACGCCTTAAAACAATTTTCCAATTTTTATACTTTTTATTTTACCAGGTCGTAATTCAACAATATTTGATTATGTCCAAATGCTTGCAGACTGGCTGGATTTCCTCCCTAGGGAGTTGTTCATATTTAAATTTATTTCAACGAAGAGAGAAAACATTTTTGAGAAGGGAATATGGAAGTCTATGCATTTACAGGGCTTATGACCTGTCATTGGCTGGTAAGTCACCATCAAAGATGTTACTACAATTTCTCTGTTTAAATCACGTCTGAAGAAACATCTCCTTTCTCTTCCTTAATCTCTCCTCCTTTCCTTTTTCCTCATTTCTATTTTTATATTTCTTTAGATTTTTATTTTTTTTCCTATTGAATATGTTCTGTGACTTGAATTATAAAAAAAAACTTTTATTTTATTGGTTGGTTGGAAGAAATTGCCATTCGGCAATAAGCCCGCCAATGTACAAATAACATTATGCACAAAATGTTAAATAAATAAATAAGTGGCCGCTTTACACACTGTGTAACATTCGCCATTCTGACCATGTTTGAACATCCACATTTCCCCAACTCTTCCATCTGTTGACTTTTGTGAAGTAAAAGAGCTGAAACCTTTAACACGTGGGTGAGATTCATCCGGAAATTTAAATATGAACAACTCCCTAAGGAGAAATTCCAGCCAGTCTGCAAGCATTTGGACATAATCAAACATTGTTGCAATAAATTTACTTCAGAATTTTTGAACGATGTCGTCATGGAAGTATTCCAGAATGATCAACTTGATAAATGCATGCCTAATTGGTCTGACTAATTCATGTGCTTACTAATGACTGCATCCTAAAATACATATATTTATTTGTGATTACTTCGTTTCATTAATTCACTCATTGTCGCGCTACGGTCAAGATTGTGTTTTGAGTTTAAAGTGTTTTTTTTTTACATCATCATCGTTCCCTTCCCGCACCTAATGGTGCATAGGGCACTGCATTGGTACACCAATCGCAGCGTATCTTGTCATGATCAGTTTTGTTACATGAAGGTAAGATGATCAGGCTTACGCTTCAGGTACAAGTCCAGGCACTATGAAATATTCTAGTGAGAAAACACCCATTCAAATCAATATTTCACATCAACCATGTCGGGAATCAAACCCGAGACCTCTTGCATGGCAGGCTAACGCGCTGACCATTACACCACGAGGCCGAGGCATTTTACTAAATGTAATTTAATATTTGTATACGGGTGTTCTTTAAACCCTGTCACATCCGAAACCACGATTATCAGTATGGGCAAGAAGACATATTAGCATTTTTAAAAAAATATTTAGAACAAAGAAAATTTAAAAAAAAATAAATTAAACAAAACAAATGGTTGCTTACTTCTGCAGAGGAGAAGCGAGGGAAGCGCGGCCGCGCATTTCCGGCGTTTCAGACTTCCCACCCCCCTCCTTGTCTCTCCCTTGCAGAAGTCAGAAACCATTTGCTTTTTCTGAAATCATATTTTTTTAAATTTTATTCGTTCTAAAAAATTATTTTCATGTGCCAATATGTCTTCTTGTTCATACTGATCATCGTGGTTTCGGATATGACAGGATTTAATGAACTCATTATATAGTTTTATTTTTATACATAAATATATACTATTTACCTAAATATTTGTTTTCAATAATAATACATATATATTTTTTTTAATATTATTCAAAATTGACTTTTTAGTTATTTTTTTAACTGGTTCAAAGTATTTCTAATACCAAATTATCTTTTTTTATCGATAATTCTATAACTGGTAATATTTTATTATTTTATATAGTTTATATTTCTTAGACTTTCTAAATGAATAATATTGTTTTAAATGCTCTGTATTACCTATAATTATGCTTACATGTATGTATATTTAATTGTTTTTGTAACTTATATGTAAAAGGCACTAAGTGCCGTTTATTTTAATAAAATAAAATAAAATAACACCCTGTATAACCACTTACCGACTTTTCTATGTCTACCAGTTTCGAGTCGTACCTGTCCCTTCGTCAGGACACTAATTAAACCAATTTGCAAAACCCACTAAACACCTTCACCATAGTTGTTGCACAAAAATATAAAACCAACACGGCATGCATTTTTCTACCTCAGAGGCAGACGGATGCAAATCCAAACGTCAAATGTTCAACACAAGCCTAAAGAATCTACTTTCTCTAAGTGATTTCTAATTATTTATAACATTAATATATATTTTTAGTATCTCAATATATTGGTTATTTCATTATAACACATTTCTTCAAAATTAATGGACATGGTCATAAATTGGATACGAAAATCTAAATGTCATTTCATCAAATTCTGGATTTGCATCCGTCTGTCTCTGAGGTACAGATTTAAATAAGCACATACACTGATTAGGACAAACATGCACTGATGAGATTATGAAAAACATGCACTGATTAGATTATGAAAATATTTTATGTTGTTTGAAAAATAGTTGAAAAAATGGTAGAAGGGATGGAGGGGGGGCTTTACTTCAATTGGTTAAGGTTGACCATTTCAATGGGACATCGTATAACGGGCTATATTGAAAAGGTTATTTGATTATTGATCAAGGGAAAATTATTTTTTAAAGCTTTCCTTATGTGAAATATTTCCATACTATTTACTTTTAACCCTTTATTACATTTTGTTTTAATTGGTGTCCTGATAAAGAGACGGGTACGTCTCGAAATCGGTGGACATAGAAAAGTCGGTAAGTGTCTATTTAAAAATATTTAAGAACATTAAATAAAATGTTTTACCACAAATTTAATGCTTTAAATATTGATAATGTGTTTATTTTTGTTTAGAAAATTAGATTACTTTGAAAAGTATGTACCGTAGAGACGTTAAGGCTGTAGTCGGGAAAAACGAACGCAAAATTAGGAAATCATACGATTTTGCCATTTTAAAACGAAAGTTTTTTTTTAATCGGGCAACAATAAAAAAACAAAAAAACATAAATTAGATAAAAACCATATGTGTTATAGGTATTTCTGTTAAAAAATATACTCAAAAGTTTTATGTAACTAAAATATAATGACTTTTAGACCGGCAGATTACGCCATTTTAAATTTAGACTAAACTTAGGTATCTGGAATCTCAATAAAGACTAATACCCGTATGCAGAGACAAACCTTAAGGTGAGGAAAGTACATTCAATTGTCTTCACCTTTGGGTTATTCTCTGCATTTGAAATTAGAATGTACTTTCCTCACCTTAAGTTTTGTCCCTGCTTGAACAAAAATTGGTTGTAATAATTTGAAGATAATACATTTAACATAAAAGTGGCCGCGGCCAAATTTATTTGTTTTTTTTTTTTTTTAAATACAAGCATTTTAAATCACACACATTTTCGTAACATTTTCCTTTATTTATACTTAAAATTATGCCTTCGGTAATACTTTTAAAAAATCAAAAAAAAATTGAAATACTTTAGTTGAAGCCTTTTTTTATAGAATTGAATTATCTTTTTTTGAAAAAAGAAGATAATTCTGGTTGGATAACTCAATTTAAAACAATATCTTATTGACTTTTAGACTGACCTGCAATACAGCCCTAATTGCTTTCGAAAAGGATGGTCCGAAGGTCACGAAAAAGTCAATTAGATATTGTTTTAAATTAAATATAACAACCAGAATTATCTTCTTTTTAAAAAAAAAATTACAATTCTATAAAAAAAAGGCTTCAACTAAAGTATTTCAATATTTTTTTATTTTTTTAGTATTACCGAAGGCACAATTTTAAGTATAAATAAAGGAAAATGTCACTAAAATGTATGTGATTTACAATGCTTGTATTTTTTTTTTCAAAAACAAAAAAATAAAATTTGGCTGCGGCCACTTTTATGTTAAATGTATTATCTTTTAATTATTTTGACAATTTTTTGTTCAGTACTTAGTCTCTATTGAAATCCCAGATACCTAAGTTTAGTCTAAATTTGAAATGGCGTAATCTGCCGGTCTAAAAGTAATTATATTTTAGTTACATAAAACTTTTAAGTATATTTTTTAACAGAAATACCTTTAAACATATTGTTTTTATCCAATGTTCGTTTTTTTTTGTTTTTTTATTATTGCCCGATTAAAAAAAACATTCGTTTTAAAATGGCAAAATCGTATGATTTCCTAATTTTGCCTTCGTTTTTCCCTTCTACAGCCTTAAAGACTGTGTTAATTTTTTTATGAGTAAAAAAAATAGTTTTTGAAAAAAAAACTATTTTTCCGATCCGTATTATTGAAGGGATGCTAGTTTGAGACATTAAAGATTGTATCAATTTTTTTATAAGTAAAAAAAAAAAGGTTTTTTTTTGTTTATTATAAAGAATGTTCCTTTGAATTTTTGCAGTCTGGCCATGAAATATTTAAATATCTCGTCTTTTGATTAGTGTAGCGCGACATTACAGTACCGTTTGCAGATGAACGCCCAGTCTTTGAAGAGTTAAATGAGTACATGGAACGCATGCCCCTGGCTCAAACTTAGTTGAATTTTACTCAGTATGTAAAGTGATCACTTAAAACTAGTCAATGGCGGGTCATTAGCATGCCTAGACTTGCGTATTTCCTTTTCAAAAATGTTTTCCCTCTCCATTGCAATAAATTTCATCAACCCTTCATCGTTATCGATTCTAATGTTTGTATGTAGGTACCAGGCATAAAAAGCCACCCACTCACGATCCGACAAGCGCGATTAGGCGGCCGTAAGCGGTGTTAAACTTAGTGTGAATTGAAGATTGATAGCGCCAATCGCAACCAGCCCTTAAGGGCGTTAAATATGGTTCGGAAAATTGTACATGATATCGGACAGATTTTAATTTTGACACATTTTCTTTCTTACGACCTCTCGGATACCTGTTACGTTATTCTGGGTTACATTCGATGTTTAAGAGTATCATATTTTTTATTTATTTATCAAAAGAATAGAACTTAATATTCTGTTCATATTGTATTTTATAACATTATGGACAGCTGCTTTAAACCTTTAACTGCATTTCTTCAGCTTATTTATATTTAAAAAAAAGAAAAAATAATTTAATACATATATATATTATTATAATTTTTTTGATTTTTTTTAAACCAACTTAACTTCTAAACACAGTTCTATATTTTATAACTTTATATTGTATTTTTTTTAAATATATGTTGTCATCTTTTTATTTTATTTTTATACCAACTATTCTTCTTAACACTGTTCCTATCTTTGATTTCTTTATATTGTTTTTTTTTTTAAATATGTTGTTTATGTACTCATCTTCTTTTTTTTATATCAACTTTACTTCTAAACACTGTTCTATCTTTTGTTGCTTTATATTGTATTTTTTAAATTTAATGTTGTTTATATACTTATATTTTATATAACTTTTATGTATGTAAAAGCTTTATGGGCATGAAAAATTAATAAAATAAAAAATAAATAAAATCAAATAAAAGCATACAAAAATTAACATATAAATTATCAAGTCCTACTCAACTGCATAAAATGCCGTTCGTCGGCAGGTGCTTATAGCTAAGTTCTAATATATATATATATACATAATCTTATCTCTTAAATTCTATAAACATAAAAAAACTCTTATTACTATGGAAAAAAAATGAAAAATATGTATTCTCATGTACATCGAAAATAAAATAATTAAAACATTTCCAAATAAAAAAGAAAAACACAAAAATTATTTCAATGTAAAAAATCACTTTCTAAAAGCCAGATTTTTAGCAGACGTCTTTCTCTTGAGCCATCACTATTTGCGATTCATGACGGCTTCCGTGGTGTAAAGACTAAGCTCACACGTGGAAAGGTTCCGGGTTCGATTGCCGGTGAGGACATTAAAAATCAATTAAATACGATTTTTCTCAAGCCTGGGTGTTTTGTGCCGTGATTCATCACTGAAATGAAATTGACAATAAGGCTCGGAAATTTTTGGCCCTGTCTGGAACCACTCTGCTGGAAAGACATTTTCCTTGGTATTGAGATGGAATTGGGGACGATAGAGCTTTCAATTACGACA
>NW_028280221.1:7500-68704 GCF_059751315.1 Micrasema longulum | reverse complement strand
TGCTTAGTTTGATAGTGTATTAACAAATAAAAACAGAAAAAAATACTGAACTTCTATTAGAGTAATAACCTGATAGAGTCGCCCGTACGGAGAAAAATAATAATTATTATAATGAATTGTTGATCACTAAGTTAGCTACAGATTACAGCAATACAACGAGCCACTTGGGTTGAGAATCGCAAGCGCTAACCGAAACCATCCGTTAAAACTTCGTTGTTTTTATTTATTTATTTAAGAAGTTAAACATGAACAGAGAATATAGAGAATATAGAATACAGAGAACTAGCTGACAGGCGTCTCACGCTTAGATCAGCTACGTCTACGGCGAGAAAAGTTATTATACCTCTACGCAAACAGCGCACTAAATTTAGTGAACGCGCATTTGCGGTCGCAGGCCCTATGGCATGGAATGCTCTCCCAGCAGAGGTGCGAGGCTGTGAAAGTGAAGCGATGTTTCGGAAAAAACTTAAAACCCACTTGTTCTCTAAATCATTTGAATAAATCCGTAGCACGTGACAACAAAATAAATTATTTTAATTCAATTACAAATTTAAAAGCTTCAATTAAATTAACTTAACAATAGAATCACCATGTAAAGCGCCCTTGAGGTATTTTATTACGAAAATGGCGCTGTATAAGTTATCCATAATAATAATAATAATAATAAATAAAAAAATAATGATACCCATTAAACCGCGAAACCAGCTTATCACCAGGTTTCTTGATTTTCCTTTACAAAGAAAAAAGTTAAAGAATTTATATAAATTTAAAAAGTAATATAAACATTATTAAGAACTTTTTTCACACAAAATATATTTACAATAATTTAAATAGTTGACTGTTAACATAAAATAATAAGCAATACAAAGCCTTGTTACATATTAGCCATTGAGTTATTTTTTTCTTACAAGATTTGTTGACATTTGCTTTTAAGATCTGCTTAGGAATCTTATTGAAAATATTAGGAATTGTATAATGATGAAGTGTTCTTTGGCCATACTTGTTTAAAAACCTCAGTACTGATAAGAGTTTACGTTGTGCTAGCCTTGTATTATGTATATTACTATCGGATCCGACAGACGCCTGCTATTAGCTTGGAAAAATACTTCATAGATAATTAGGTGCCTCGGTAATTGTTTATTATCGAATTCCAAAACTAAAAATTATTAATTTTCAAATATTGAATTTAAGAAGGTACCTAGGTACTTGTTTATGGTTAAGTCCCAAAACATAAAATAAGCCATTTTCATACAAATAATTAATTTTGCAAATGTCAAACTCACAATGGTTTTTATTCACGAATGCGATCTTCCAAAATGTTTTGAATGTCAGTTAATATTATTTTAGTATCATTAATATCAAAAACCCAGTAAAAATAAATAAATGGAAGAAATTATAAGGAAATACTCTAAAAAGCTATTGTTGTTGGTAAACATGAATAAAAAAACCATTTTTTTAAACACAAAAAAACAACACCCTTCCATTTTCTTGTATATGCATTCTCGCCGAATGCAACCCTGGTAGGTCGATAAAAATAAGATTTATGCTTCTAACCATTTTTTACAGATTCGATTGAAAATTTTAACATTTACGAACCCGCGCAGCGCAAAGATCTACATTTCACTGAAAACCGCACGTAAATTGGTTAAGCCGTTTAGGAGGAGTTCAGTGATATTACACGTACAGAAGAATCATATATATAAAGATGTATATACGTTTTCTGGCAGGTACTGCCAAAACAATACCTAGAAACTTATTTGAGCCATAAAATAGCCACGTTAATCTAAAATCAATCAAAAAACTTTGGAACGCTTTTGTTCTATGCAAAAGAACGGGCTTCTCTAGAGAATTATATCTCTGAGATATTTTAAAAACCTCAAAATATTAAGTGATTAAATTTCTGCGACCGCTTCGTCGACTCTACATGACTCGATAAGAAAAATATCAATGTTTAATCGATATAATTAACTCGAATTTTCTGTGGGTTGCGTTAATTTCCTTTGACCTGTAAATAACCCCGATTTACACCATTGCATGCCTCGTCATTATAAATAGAATAAAAGTTTACTGACACTTAATTTGTAAAACATTTCATTAGTTCTGGCCATTGTTTTTTAACCTTTTTGTAAGTAGATATTGGTAATAGTTTTTCAATGCGGTTATGGATTTTTGAGGCCAACAGACTAATAGTTTTCATAAAATATATATTTATGCCTTTAGTTCATTTGGTCTGATGTTGTCACAGATTGGTTTAAGGTCACCACCGGAGTTCGTCAAGGTTGCGTCCTGGCACCATTCCTTTTTATAATCCTTACGGAATTCATCCTAATAAATTCAATTCCACTAAATCGAGGATCCATCTCCTGTTCCCGAAAACTCTGCGATCTAGAGTATGCCGATGATGCCGTTAAAATTGACCTTACAGACTCCAGTAGTTTTCATAAAAAATGTAAATATGCCTTTAGTTCCTTTGGTCTAATGTTGTCACATATTGGTTTGAGGTCACCACCAGAGTTCGTCAAGGTTGCGTCCTTGCACCATTCCTTTTTATAATCCTCATGGACTTCATCGTAAGAAAGTCGATTCAACTAGACCAAGGATCCATCTCCTCCTCTCGAAAACTCTGCGACCTAGATGCTATAGTATGCTGATGATGCCGTTATAATTGACGATTCAGTCGGGGGTCTACAAGTCACAGTAGGTAAGCTTAATAGGTACTCCGCATGCACGGGTTTAAAAATCAATATTGTAAAAGCTAAAACCCATGTACTATGTAACGCTTCTTGCCTTTATGCCCAAAATCCCCCGAATCTGTCAAACCAGGTCATCGAAAGGGAGTTTCAAATATATGGAAGTATATGTTACAGAAAATGGCAGCTTTCAAAAAGGACTGGACGCGGCTAGGGATGGCTGACGTCACATTCAACATTATGAAGGCTGTCTGGAGATCGAGTATTTACTCAATGAAAACCAAATGCAAAACACCTGTTCTCGTCTACAGATCCAAATCGTGACACCTCCCTAGGGCTCAAAACAGCAAAATATTAAGTTTTCAGAATAGATGTCTCAGGAGAATCTTGGGTGTGGGGTGGTTTGACTTTGTAAGTAATAAAATAATAAGAGGACGGACACGGGAAACCGCAATATAATACTTACAAAAATCGTATTGAACATATTCAAAACTATTTTCTTAGACAATTAGATTTCAAAAATAATGTTTCATTTTCAAGTAGGACTGAGTCCGCTAATTTTTGTAAGGTTCAAAATCTCGCAACTCGGTGTACCATGTTGGATACGAGCTTTCTCTACAAAATTGTTAAAACCTTTTAGATAGCCCAGAAATTGTTAGAGGCATTTCATATCGAGTCCCTGTCCGTAGAACTCGTAAATTTGTACTCTTCGACATTCCTAACTCAATGACTAATTATTTAAAAAATAGCAGTCTACGAAGAATACAGATTACCTTTAACGACAGTTTTAGTGACATCGACATATTACATTGTAAATACCATATTTTTATCAGATCTTTTAAAGACATTTTAAATTTATCTCCTGCTTGACTTTTGACTTTTAAGTTTTAATTTGATTTTTCAATTTTAACTTTTTAATTTTAATTCTTAATTTTAACTTTTAATTTTACCTTTTAATTTAAACTTTTAACTTAATTTTAATTCAAACTTTTAATTTTAATTTTAACTGTTACTCTTGATTTTAATTTTAACCTTTGATTTCAATTCTTAATTTATACTTATTCATATATACATCTACTACCTGCATCTAACAAATTATTGTTGGTTGTGAATTTTTACAGAGAAATTTAAATATTCATGGAAGCAGAGAGAGAGGGAGGAAAGTAAAGTAGCTATACAATGTCTTCTCCCTTTTATGTACTTTTTATTTAATATTTATATTTTTACTTTTTTAGAATTCAATTATTTTTTCCCTCTCCTCCTGCATTCATAATAAATAAGGGTGAAATCTGTAATTGGTCTTACTTTTTTAATTGTTCTTTTGTACCTTGTTTTATATAAAGACTATGATTTCCTTAATAAATAAATAAAACTCCGGTGACAACTGCCACCAAGCGGAGGCGATACGGTTAGTTGGGCTATATACTGCGGATGCCTCCTGGGCTGGTATTCCAAACGCTCTCGTGGCCGTATTATCTCGTGTATTTACATACAAAATACACGATAAAAACTGTTTTCTCGTGCCACGAGAGTGGTTCAGAATAGCACCCCTGAGAGCCTTAACCACGCTTGCCTACTTTACAAGGCGTCATGTTCACGACGTCCTAGACCGTCCGCTGCTCACTGTTCGTTGGCAGTTTATGTCGCGAAAAAACAATATATTTTAAGTTTTATATAACTTATACTTACTACGCTTACGGAGAAATGGAGTCAAAGTTAAAAATATCAAGTCTAAAAAACGTAAAAATAACATTGACTCCATATTTATGTTTAATTTGCTGAATGGCTTAATTGATGTACCATCGTCACTGGAACAAGTGGCATTCAATGTTCCGATCCGCCGGTTGCGAAATAATAATGCGCTGTTCCTTGATCAACACAGCACAGACTATGGCTTGCATGCACCAATGTCCCGATTGTGTTGTATTGTAAACTCGAGACAAGATCTGGACTTTTTTGGTGTGAGTCTTTATAGATTTAAAAAATTACTAAGATAGTCCGGATCTTGTCTATATTATTAGAAATTGTATTTACCATCGTTAGAACGGACTGCATAAGTCCGTCAAATAAATAAATAATTACTTTTCGGCCGCCAGATTGCGCATCTTAATAGGGAAATATCACATACTACGAATACCGATAAAAATATATTAAATGGATCTAGAATCATTATTTGTATTTCCAAAATCAATATGGATATTGTGGAGACATGTTTTTAATTTGTTTATAATTATTTTTTTAAATACTTCACTAGAAAAACGCGACATGTTTGGCCTTGGTAGTTGTGACGTCGAGATTCGTAACAATGTTCTAAACAAATTTCAATGGCCAGGAACAAATAAACATGAATCTTAACGTATTGGGAGCGTGGCCAATGGAATGACCGTTTTTGCGGGAATTCGAAATTACAAATTTGAAAAATTTTTTTTTACTGGACAGTATTTCATAGACCTCTAATACTTTAAAAACGTGATATTTTCCTAAAGAGACCATAGCACCATAGCTTTAGTGGCCAGATTTTTTACTCGTACGCGACCTGTATTAAAAAGGTTGCTGCTCTCCGTCTTCGGTAGAATATCTTTAAAATGTACTATAGTCCTTGAAATGTAACATGATTAGAATGATAGTTGTCAGAAAAACGGACGACCTAACTTTGCAGTAACGTCTAAGGAGTTATTTATGGCGTGTTCATTTATTTTTTTAATACAATGCTGGACAAATAAATCAACATAAATATATCAAATCAGCTTTAAAACAAAAAAAACTAAAATAAACCCAACTATTAACAACGTTTTTACAAGGTTACATCATTTTGCAAAAACGTTAGAGATGGGACAAATTGATCAATGTTAATTGATCGAATAAAAGAATAATTCATTTGATGTTGTTCATGAAAAAAGTATAAATGTCTTATTTTCTGGTGAACAATTGTGTTAAACACACTATGATAGGCTTGTTTTTGCGTTTTTATATCAATTTTCGGAAACGGAGTTCACGATTGCACGAAAAAACTGATAAAATCGATTTGATCAGTGATCAGTAATTCTAATCAAGCTATATTTTAAGGACCATAAGTCTTTTAATGAGAAATCAAACCGTCATAATGACATATAATTTATGTCGTGTAGATACATTTATCCAGCATCTTGCGCGAGAGTTAAATGAACCTGTCGCGTTCGCTGACCAGTTTTTCCTAGAAAATGTTCTACAACGCTCCACGTATAGCAACGCGTGTAATTAATGTCCATTTTTTTGTACTTCCTGTGCAAGTTTGGTTGTCGGTTTTAAAGCAGTTTGTCTTTGCCTGGCACAAATACCAGCACTTTCCCTTTCTATATAATTCTCAATCGCCGTGGGCCACGGATGACCTTTCCCCGATCGCGAAAGGCACAATCTAGAAAACAGCATGCAACGCGGCGGACATTTTGTTATCCATTCACTGGCGTGTAATAAATAGCAGGGTCCGAAGGATACATATCAGGATATTTATTGCTAATTAATCATTATAATTATTTTTCTAAATCAAGTATTCTGGAGTTATTTTACACAAATAATGCAAAAGGTCAATTTATTGTTAATTTTTTTCCAGTATTAGCTTTCATTTGCTAATTCGGGGCATACTGCTTTCTTCGTATTTTGTTGCCGTTAAGACGGTTATGCAAAACAACAAGTTGAAAAGTTCGAAGGTCGTTAAAATGTTCTTGTGCTATGTGTTGACCTCTTTTACAACATATCGACCTGTAGGGCCAATTTAATGAAGAATTCCACTGTTTTCTAATTTATTTATTTTCTATTAGCCTACTATTTAACTAAGCAATATATATATATATATATATATATTTGTGCGTTATTTACAAAGACATGATTTTTTAAAGTTACATTTATAAAATACCGCGCTAAATGACTGTAATCAGTGTGTCACATTTCAGTAGTGACGTCATGAAACGGTTGGCGTTCTTACTTTTACTGACCGCGGTAAGTTGTACTTCTCCAGCCAATAACAAAACTGACAAGAATCTATGGAATATTGCTTTGATTACTTCATTAAGATTTGATCGTAATTTGCTTATTTCTATGTTATGGTTGTTTTTACGAACGTTTCGATTTAGAAAAACCTAGAAAGTTGACATAATCTCCGGTTGAAATGTCAAATTATACAAACTATACTCTTTTTTTATATGGTCAAAACGTTCCTTACAAGTTGCGGGGGCTTTAAAGCGGAAACCGGAAATACTACACGTAGATATAAGGAGTGACGTCATTATTTACGATTTTAAAAAGAATACTATTTTTAACATTTTTTATTTATTTTTGCGTGCGTTTTTGAGATATTTCATCCTACTCCAAATTTTTTTAATATTCACGTGTACACGAAAACATTTTTAAAATTTTATTCCGGGTTGGGCTGGATTTCCTCATTAGGCTTACTCAACAGACTCGTTTAGGCCCATTAAATGAAACTCGAAGGGCCGAATTTACCAGTATATTTAAATTATAGATTCTGCACTATTCAATTTCGGTCGCTTAATAACCGAACTTATTGCGTAGACAATTAATATAAATTGTGATTTTACAGTTTCAAATGGCATTCTTTGAGTGAAAGATTCTCCTTTATTACATTAAGATAGCTCTGAACAACAGAATATAAACAGTGAGGACAAAAGGGCGGTATTTCTAGGTGTCAGAGATGCTAATCAACCGAGGCCCGAAGGTTAGATTAAGCGATGGCTCTAGCCATGGCACTCTAATGCCGATTACACTAAACCCGAGGGGCCGAATTTTTTATCATGTAAAATTTGGCTACCACCGGCGCCGACTGCTAGTGATATTTATTTATAATTTAGTAAATGTCATTGTTATTACAAGACATTCCCGCGTTTCTCCGAGTTAAACTTTACTGGGATTCTTCGGGCGCCATAAAGTCGCGTATGTTGCGTGCTATGGGCCGGAATGGGGATTCACCCGGAGCAAGGAGAATAATATCTCAAATATAAAAATCTCTCATATCTGTAAGTATTTTCATTTGAATTTTCAATGACGTGATGCGTAATGTTTGATAACTTTGTAAATATTTGTTATATTTAAAAACACTGTTTTTTTTTCCAATACAGTTTTTTTTTCCACATTATAAAAATAATGTGACCTCACTGAGGTTACCCTTGCCGAGGACACATTACAATATACTTACTTTAAAAAAAAACTAATACATGTGAGAATATACAAAGAAGACTTAATGTACAACGTTCAGACAGTTTTATACACTACGTTTTCATGTTTATATTTTATTTATATTTATACCTTTATTATTTATTATTAAAAAACGTACAATAAAAGAACAAACACATAACATATAAAAGCTCGTCGTGGTATTTCTACTTACCCCAAATATTTTGAATATAAAGATACAAAATGTGAGGAAAGTCAGTCAATTTGTCTTTGATTTAATGACTTTTTCAGTTCTGTTTTTAGCAAACCCGCTGACATATATCCCGTAACCAATCTCGACCCACCATACTGCAATGATAATGGAGTAATTAACAATATCCAAACTACGGAAAATGATGTCTGTAAACTTTTGTCCATGTTAGATGCTAACGGGGGTGCTGGTAGTGATGGAGTGCCTCCATATTTTATTGTAAAATGCGCGAAATCACTATGTTCCCCTTTAAATATAATATTTAATATTTCTCTCAAGCAGGGATATTTCCCTCTCAAATGGAAAGAGGCTCATATTTTACCTATTCATAAAAAAGGTTCTAAAATTAAAATTATCAACTACAGGGGTATTTCCATTCTTAATACGTTTAGTAAGGTATTCGAAAAAATTGTTTATAAAAGCATTTATCCCATTATTGTTAAAGGAATTCCTCCACATCAGCACGGTTTTCTCAAAGGCAAATCAACCGCGTCTAACTTAATTGAGTTTACGAACTTTGTACTTCGTTGTATGGATAAATGTGAACAGGTGGATGTGGTCTACACTGATTTTGAAAAGGCATTCGATCGTGTGGATCATATCATCCTTCTGAGAAAAATTCTTAACCTTGGAATACGAGGTGACGTATATCGATGGATATCATCCTACGTAAGCAACAGGAGCCAAGCTGTCGTACTCGGAGGTTTTCGATCCAATTTTATAGATATTACATCGGGAGTTCCTCAGGGTTCACACTTGGGTCCTTTGCTCTATAATGCTTACCTTTATGATATATATGCAGTCATCCATAATTCAAATTTCTTGATGTATGCTGACGATAAAAAAATATATTTGAATATTAAAGATACTAGTGACTGCTATAATCTCCAAGACGATCTTCACCGATTAACAGATTACTATGAAAAAAATTTCATAAATGTAAATGTCTCAAAATGTTTACTCATTTCTTTTTCACGTAGCTCCAAACCTATTTCACATCAATATTTTTTAAGTAATCAAGCTATACAACGAGTTGAAAGTGTTCGTGATCTTGGTGTGATTCTAGATAAAAAACTTACGTATGAAAACCACATCGAAAATATAGTGAACAGGGCACACAGAAACTTAGGTTTTGTTATCCGCACTTGCCAAGTTTTTAATGATATTGGTAGTATCAAATTAATTTATTTCGCTTACGTTCGTAGTCTCCTTGAATATGCCTCCTCTGTGTGGTCTCCCCAGTATTCCATATACAAGATAAGGCTTGAAAATATTCAGAAAACATTTTTGAGACATCTCAATTGGAGATCCAGATTTACGGACCTTAACTATAAAACTTCTTGTCATAAACATAATATACTTAGTCTTGAGGATCGTCGTTTGTTATTAGATATGGGTATTTTACATGACATTCTTAATGGACGTCTTGATAGTCCTGTTCTGGTTTCTGAGTTGGCCCTTAACGTACCTGGCTACCGCACCCGTCACACGAATCTATCTCTTTTCCATGTACCCACAGTTCGCACCAACTATGCTCAGAACTCTCCTCTGATTCGCTTGACGCGTAATTATAATTTATTTTTCAATAACATAGACATATTTAATTACTGTAAACTCACTTTTAAAACCAAAATTAAAAAACTATTATTTGAAAAAAATTATGTTTCGTTATAAAAAAAAATATATTTATATTTTTACATTATAATTTTAAATTGTTTCTATTCACTCATATCAAATACACACTTACCCTGTCCTTAAACCTACCCTCACACCCATATACAATCACACACATATTCACATACCTACCAAAACCACACTCCACTTTTTTACACACGCATCCTCACACACAAAAAAAAACTCGCACACATGCACTTCTATAAATTATATTTAACTGAACTGGATTTTTATAATTGTATTTATGTGAAAAACTGATTTGGCTTTATTTTATGTTTTTTTTATTATGTTGTGTATATTTCTTTGTATTGCTGTTGTTTTTCTTAATAAACAAAATAAATAAATAAATAAACATAAACTATACATTTGTGCAGAAGTTGATTCAATATTGGTTTGGGCGAATGAGACAATCCATTTTACTACTACCCAGCTCCACTATCCATTTTTATAGCCTGTTTGAATATTTTATCGTTACTAATTGTTTTAATGGACAGTGGAAGTAGTTTAAGTTGTCTTTGTGTTGAGAATCTAGTGATTATATTATTTGTATGTGTTGTATTGTTGGGGTTATGTCTTTCGTTTGAGTGAGAATAGTGTTTGAATCTGTAAGCGAGTATTGTTTAAGCGTATAATTCCTTTGGTGTCATAAGTTGTAATTTGTGGAATATTTCTTCAGTCTGTATCGGGGCTCTAAGTATTATTTTAATAATAAAGGCGGGTATATTGCTTTAAGGCAATTCCTTCCTACCGGAGGCATTGAGGGAGAGTCTAGGGTAGAGAAATCGTGTACCTATGTATATTGATTGCACGCTCTTTTCTGCCCTAGATTTTGACTAAATAGAACAGGAACAGAGGTTTTCTTCCTTAATGTAACAAATGACGGCATATTTCCGCGTAGCATCACGTCTGATCACGACGAAAGTCCGTTGGAGAATGAAAAGGCAGAAGGCAATCGCCCACGAATTGAAAGCTTATTCAATTTTCCATGCCAGGAGAATGCAGAAAGCTGGCTACAAGCTCACCCAGATTCTCACGGGTCACGGCGGGTTCATGAGCTACCTGCATCGCTTCAAGCTCTCCGAGATCGACAGCTGCCCATGCGACGATGAAACTCCTCAAGATGTCCCTCCCCTGTTGATGCATTGCCCCTTCTTCAGCTTTCAAAGACAACTGGAGGCGCGATGCAGAAGCCTGGGTGAAGATCTATGCGACATCCCATCGGTGATAGGTAATAAAGAACTCACACGAGAGGTAGTATCATACATGATCAATATAGCGCAGGCAATTGGTAAAATAAACCAAAGTAGGGAACAAAATGCCGAACACTCTTCTAGTGGAACGGAAGGCCTGTTGACTGCTGCCAACAGGGCGGCTTCTCCTGAAGAGTTTTAAGTGGTTTTCTCTCCACATGAGCAAATGCCGAGAAGTTCCTGATTGGCCCACATTAGTATATCCCTCCTGATCCCAACAGTTTAGATAAATTTAAATAAATTTAATTGCAGAAAAATCCACTTTTGAAATATAACTCTACAATATGGACTCCTTACGACAACTGTCACCAAAATTCTCTTGAAATAGTCCAAAAAAAAATTCTTACGGTATATAAATTTTAAACTTAGAATCAGTCATGAATTTTTAATTACGATTTTTTACTAAAAACATTAAATTTGTTAAAACTTAACGATAGAAGAAAAATTATAGACCTTTTAAATTTATTCAAAATCGTAAATTCAATATGGGATTGCCCTGAACTGTTATCTTTTATCAACTTCAGGGTGCCTGGATGAACGACTAGACAGGTGCCACCGTTTTGTACCAACAATTCACGGACAGTGTATACTTGTAATGCAGTATTAAATAGACTTCATGAACTCGGCAATAGTTATTCCCACGTATCTGATATATTTAGTGTAGGGTATTGTTCCTATAGAACAAACCTTTTGAACTTTTTCAAAGATGGTGAATGGTAATTATACTTATATATTCATGCATTTCATAATATACACAGTTTTTTGTTCACTTTGCCTAGCTGTGTGAAACAATACTTATGATTTTCTTGTTGTTTTACTCTAGAATGTTTTATTATTTCAACTTTCTACTGAATATGCTGTATAATTTTTAGGTTTTTTTTTTTTTAATATAAATCTTGTATAATTTTTGGTGTGATTTTTTTTTTTTTTAAATCTTGTTTTTAATATTCATGTTTTTGAAAAAAAAAAATTTAAGCCAAATATGTTAATATTATAAATATTTGTAAAAGGCACATTTGCCGTTTATGTTAATAAAATAAAATAAAACAATAAACCTTGTATATTATAAGCAGGTAAATAATAAAACAACTACCATATTAAAAAATAAAAAATGTGTCTATTTAATCATACGTCATTGTCGGGGCCCTCGTTTTATTTGCGGCAAGTTAAGTTTTCGTGTTTGTCATTTTGCTAAGTAGAAAAAACATGACGTAAGAACGATTGTTTTTCTTGTGAACTAAAAACGCATAGTCTTGCCAGCTGTGTACCACTCATCCCACTGAGATGACCTCTTGCGGACTTTACCGTTTAAAACATACTTTCCAAGCTGATGCATGACTTATATACAGGGAGACTGTAAATTCGACCTAATTTTATTTTTTTAAAGAAATATTTGCGTTCTTTTGATTCACCCAAATATTTCAATTTAGGGGTCCATTTTCAACGGCTTAAAATTCTTAAAAGGGGATACGCTAGAGGTACCTATTATGGACAGGCCCAGTGATATGATTCTCGGGCCCCTGTAGCTCAATCACAAACAACTATCGACGTGCTAAAAAGCGACGTGACAACAATTTCTCACCATGGTTGGTTATCGTATTCGCGATCACAATGTGAACACCTAATATTAATTGTCAAAATATTTACGTTTCGCGACGTATAATCCTGCTGCGCAATCACATATTTGAATTTCACCGGTGTAAATATGGAAAATATTCTAAAACTGCTAAGTTTATTTATTTATTTATTATTTATTATTTTTCATGCTATATATTGCATTTAGCCGGCGGTTGGCAAGCCAAATGTCAAGAAAAGCAGTCGCCATAGTAAATGTAATTTAATTTTCACCTTTTGTACCAGATACTCCTTACTATTTTGCAAACGCAATATATTGTATTATTTTTTTATAGTAAACGCCGATTTTTCGCCAGTGAACTGTATTTATGTATGAGGTAAACAAAAAACAAACCGACACAAGCGTTGACTTAGAGATTTCACACGCGTTGACTTATGACTGCGATAACTTAAGCATGTTCAATATTGTTCATTGTGATTGCTCAAATGCTTAGAATGTTTTAAGCACGTAGATAGTTATTTGTGATTGAGCTACTAGACAACAAGGCGCAACCCCCTATTTGCAAAATTTATCGAGCTTCTTTCAAAACAATCTACCGGTGGCAAGCGGTGATTTTATTTACAGGTAAGCTATAAAAAAAGATCATAAATTTGTACCTACATACTACATAGTACAATGTATGTAATTTATACTATAAATGGCTATTTTTAATGTGGTTCTGTGTGATACAACATGTGTCATCTATTTATTTACATTTACGCCCAATGGGCATTTTTAAGGGCATATTTATACATATAAAAATATTATACGGGAAAGTAGAAAGACACAATTATATCTAGTAGACTGGGATGGAAGACACAATTATATATGGTAGATTAGGTGGGAGTGGAAGCAGGAGAGAGGTGTTTATAATTGAATTTGATTCAGTGATCGTTTGAAAGAAGACAACTTGTTATCAAAGAAATCAAGACTGGTATGTTTGTTGGCAGACCTAAGAATTCTGTTATCGGTATGAAAGAGTAAGTTTTGTCTGAGGTTTCTAGTTGGGATATGAAATCAACTCAAACGACGATTATTATTAACTTCGTGATATATTATATTATGTAGCTATATTATCAATTACTTTAATACGTAACGTATACAAAAGTTCATCAAAAATAGCACGATAAATTAAGTAGGTATTAGGTATTCCCATCACAATTGAAATGTCAGTAGGCCGATTTGTTCTAGAAATGATTAATGCTAAAAACGGCCGCGTCGAGCGCCACATGTCACGCGATATGACGGCATGAAAGTAATGGTGGTCATATGTCAACTGTATCATGCCAAAGAAAAAAAGTCCTTGGGAAATAATGTTCGAAATACTGTTTTCCAAATATTTTGTGTTATCTGCAAGCTTACTCATGGAGAAATAAACCGCCATTGGGTTTAAGATGTTTAAAATATGGTATACTTATTTGTATGAAGAAATTAACTGGAATAATCGGCTAGTTACTCGACTCACCCCTGGCGCTCGGCGCGTTTTATTAATATTTTTATTTATATTTGGAGAAAAATACAAACAGTGGCAACGATTTTTACGAAATATTTTTTTTATTTTTTATTTTTAGTAAATAAAGTTAGCGCGAAACATTATTATGGATAGTCAAATATAATGGTAGGCTGCGCATAATCGCTTATATACAACATTCGCTTCAGTAAATATAAATACGCTGTCGTAGGGCTAGTGTGGCAAGAAAAAAAAACCGAGAGAGATTTAAAACTTAAATATACAAAAAAGTTTCTGGGGCTTGATTGTTTCTATTTTTAGTGTTATATTGTGTAGTTGTTATATTTGAGCAAATTTAATAAATAAAAAAATATAAACTTGTAATTTAAGTAAAACAATTTACTTTGTTATCACATGCTACGGATTTCTTTTAATGATTTAGAGAACAAGTGAGCTTTAAGATTATAACGAAACATTACTTCATTTATTTATTCATATTTTTCTCTTACAAACTATAATCAATAATAAAAATAATGTGACTTTACTGGGGTTACCCGTGCCGAGGACACTTAACAATAAACTTTTTTTTTAAACATATTTTTACATTTGAGAATAAACAAAGAAGACTAAATTAATAGCAGAGATAATTAACAAAATATTCAGACAGTTTTAAACACTACATATTAATGTTTATAATTAATTTATGTACATCTATATTATTTATATTACAAAACGCACAATGAATACAACAAAAACCTAACATAAGCTATAAACTTGTGGAGCAGTTGATTCAATATTGGTTAGGCGAATGAGAAAATCCATTTTACTTGTACTTGGCTCCACTATCCATTTTTTATAGCCTTTTTGAACATTTTCTCGTAACTAATTGTTGTAATAGATGGTGGAAATAGGTTATAGATTTTAATGGAATAATACTTAATATCCCTTTGTCCGAAAGTGGTGTTAGTTTGTATTTGTTTGAGTCGTCTTTGTGTTGAGGATCTAGTGATAATATTATTTGTATGTGACGTGTTGTACTTCACTCTAACAGTTTTGCGCTTCTGCTGGTCTTCCATGCCACAGGGCCTGCGACCGCAAATGCGCGTTCACCGAATTTAGAGGTGCAATAACGTTTCCTCTGGCCGTAGATGTAGCTGATCTAAGCGCAAGACGTCTGTCAGCTAGTTCAGCTTAGATATTCCGGAGCAGAGTTGTGCAGCGACTTATACAGAAACCAACAGAGTTGTCATAGAATTAAGAATAGTCCAGAAACCGCATACGCGCATCAAACAGAAGGCGACTAAGTTACTCTTAAAATAGTAGTTTTACGTTTTGACCAATTAGTTTCTTGGTAGACGTCGGCGACGCTCAGTACGCAACTCCCGATTTGAATTCAACTATGCCGTGTTGTGTCGTTTTAAAGTGTTGAAATACTGCTGGGATCTTAAAAAAATAGGATGGGATCACATTTCATGTGTACGTAGCAAATGCATGTGTAAGTAGCAAATGCATAACTTAAAAATTCAACTATTTTTCCATCTGTCAGATTGTCAAAGAAAACAAAATGGACATTTTGTTAGTGTTGCCAGGGTAGTAAATTTTTTTACACTACTTTGCTCATCATGCATATCTTTAAAAAATCAAATATTATTTAACATAACATAAAAATATCAGTTTTATGTAGAGTTCTTTTAATTTTTTAAAGTTCAAAATTCGTTAATTAAATTACACTTATTAAACGACCCTTTACTTATCTATTCTGTTGTGTGAATCATTTTTTTCGCGTGTACAATAAAATTTTATAGAAATTAACAAATTGCTTTTATTTTAAAATATAATTATCTTTTATTTGTGTCATGATTTTATTTTTCGCGATCTGGCAACATTACGCGGCGACTTCACGCATGCGCGCGGCGAAAATGGGACAAAATCTTTAAAATATGTCTTAAGGCCTTATCGTTTTCGGCAAGTGCAGGTATGAAGGTCATAAAAAAGTAAATAAGATATAGTTATAAATTAAATATTTCAACCAGAATTATCTTCTTTTGAAAAAAAGAGAGAATGCAGTTCTATAAAAAAAGGTTTCAACTAAGATATTTCAATGGATATAATTTTTTTAAAGTATCATCGAAGGCATAATTTTACGTAGAAATAAAGGAAAATGTCACAAAAATGCATGTGATTTAAAATGCTTATATTTCTTTTCAAAATCAAAAAAATAAAATTTGGCTTAAGCCACTTTTATGTTTAATTTGTAATCTTTAAATTATTATTTCAAATTTTACTTCAATACTTTATGAGATCCCAGATACCCAAGTTTAGTCTAAATTTTAAATGGCATAATCGTAAGTCTAAAAGTAATTATATTTTAGTTACATAAAACTTTTAAGTATATTTTTCAACAGAAATACCTTTAAAAAATATTATTTTTATCTAATTTATATATTTTTATTATTGCGCGATTAAAAAAAAACATTCGTTTTAAAATGGCAAAATCGTATGATTAATCATACGTTTTACCAAACTACAGCCTTAAGTAAACCAATAAACAAATAAAAATTGATAAACTGACTTACCAGGGACAGTCTCCTCATTAAAGGTGATCTGGATGGTGTGTGTGGCGGGTCGGTGTGGGGTGAAGGAGGCCAGGAACCTCTGGCCCCCGAGGGCTCGCACAGCCGATGTCACCCGGCCCCCGTTGACTAGAATCTCTAAGTTCCCGGAACCTGCTCGGGATCCATCAACTGGAAATAATAATAATAATATACAAATCTATAAATATAACGTCTGTGCAAGCTGGTTTCTCAGCATCTGGATACAAATGACTAAAGCATATACTACCGAACCTAATGTATTTATTTATGTTTTAATAAGCTCTTTCATAACTTCTTAAACATTAATATGAACTTTAAATAACATTAAATTTGATATAAAATATTTTTTTCTAATTGATTTTAAATACAACAATGTTTTGAGTCTGTCCAAATGTTTGCGGACTGGCTGGATTTCTGGAAATTTGTTGCAACAGAGAGGAAAAACCTTTTTGAGAAGGGATTGTGCAAGTCTAGTCTATTGACTTACCAATTAACTAGATGAACAATGCAAATTTTACAAGAATTCAATACCTATATTAACCAATTATTTGACTTACTTTCAAACTCAACTGGCTCGCCAACAACTCCATTAGGAATATGTTTCACAATGACAGATTTGGCACCGCCTTTCTCCTGAGGAGAGGGGGAAGTCATTTGGCTCCTGTGGACATCGAGACAATGAAATTACTGTGTCAAATAAAGAAAAGTAACATAATTAAATCCATAATACTAAAAATAGATCAACTCGCTGAGTGACTGCATTGAACTGGACTTGTTGGGCTGACAGGGCGTTGACTGCGCCTTGTGGTTTCTTTATGGGCTACGTTCCTTTTTTCTTCATACCTCCATGGTAGGAACAATGTAATTGTACTGCAGGACGATGCTCTCGTTTTTTTATGCAATACTGTTAGAATTGCATAATATGTTGTATTGGATTCTATAGAAAACGCTGACTTGCTTCATCGGTTGTTGCATTATAATTTCAGATAAAATTATTTAGCACATGTGTGTCATCGATCATGGACCCCACAAATATATAGGATATGAACAAATTTACGAAAGGTAGGCATGAAACGACATGCTAAGTGGTCATTCCTTTTTAGAAGCAGTTATCCTAGTAAAGAGGACTCTTAAATCAATTTGGGTGTCATTTTTTTCAAATATTCAATAAAATAAATGAACATACCTAAATCTAGCGTGAGTAGCATCCGTCTCGTTCAGTCCGCCGGCCCCCCCAGAGTGAGGGGGCCTATTTGATAAAAAAGACTGCTGGGCAGAAGATGTTAAAAGGTGGCTCTTAGATTCGCTGACGTTTTTGGTCTGAAACAAAAAATAAACACATCAATATCCATCTCAATCTAAAGTGAGACGGCTCGTGGTCCCGTGGATTACATGCGATGAGGAAAATGCAGTGAATGCAGATGAATAACGTGACACGAGCAACGGCAAACACACGTTGACAGTTGAAGTTGACAGTTAACACTATCTTCATTAAAATATTTGTAATTTTTTTTTCTGAATTTGATCACAAATTTCACCCAATTTGTGTATTACATGACACAATATTTATTTATTTCGTCAAATCTTGCAAAAGATATTTGATCATTTTTGACCCATGTTTTAGACCAAAGTAGGATTAAAAAATAATACAATTGACACTGCTCAATAGCAACAAATTTTGTGTAGTGTCACTATTCTTAAAGGTGAAATAACATATTGAAAAAATAAGTGACTCGTGCAATCTGCTGATGATCAGCGTAAGATTAAACAGTTGAAAATAGTGTTCAGTTACATAACGGTCTTCTTCAACTCCCGCTAGTTCATCTAGGCGCTGGTTGAAGCTGTCTCTGCTGGTGTCCGCGAAGCGACTGTAGTGAGTACTCCGGTTATACTGCGTGTTCCTCAGGGTCTCCGCATCCTGCCTCGCAGGAGATATATCCGCCCTGCTGTGGTCCAGCCCTGTGCTGAGTGTCGCCTCTGTCAGATTAGCTAGAGACTCCAAGCTGAGAACAACAAAGGCAAAGATAACTATTGTATAATGAGGAAGTACCAGACCAAATTAATGCAGAATACAGTTTAGCGTGTGAAACTCGGAATGGGCTTTCGGTAACTTTTTTACCTGTTGGCACTCATAAGGTGGCGTGTTTTTGCAATAGCGTCCCAAGAATCTCTTCTAGCCGGGCTTCGACCGGCTGACACCTTCATATTGGAGCTGTGATCGACACCGGAGTGACTCTCCACTAAAAAAAACAATATTTTACCCATATTAAACCACCAAATCACATTCATTCAACAAGGAATCAGAACTAAGTTTGCTTCTAAGAGTACCTCAAAGATAGACAACCATAATATTTACATCCAGATTCTGTTTCTTTTACATTTTTTCTATTCATGTATATATGCCGTTTAACCTAACTTTTGTTGGAAACATGTCAGGTTTCAAGCATTTATGTATTTTTTTGTTTTCTGTTAAATGTGGAATGATTCAGAAATTTAAAGGAAAAATAAAAATGACATTTATTCTAAACTATCATCATTATTCCCTTTTCGCACCTAATGGTGCATAGGGCACTACAACGGTATACCAATTGCAGCGTATCCTGATCATTTTATTACTAAACGAAGTTATGATGCTCAGTCTTACGCTTTAGGTACCAGTCCAGGAACTACGAAATATTCTGGTGTGAAAACAGTATTTTTAATAAATATTTTATATCAACCATGTCAGGAATCGAACCCGAGACCCCTTGCATGGTAAGCGAACGCGCTGAACTTTTTTTTTTTGGGTGATACCGTGTGTGTTGGATTTTTTCCAACGTTTCGGCTACCATTGCAGGAGCCATCTTCAGGGTAAACTGTGTGTTTTGTAGAAAAAAGTGTGTGTTTATTTACTAGTAGTTTGTACCGTGTCGCAGTCCGCAGTAGGCACATTTCTATTCATTTTTGTAGTATGTAGTGCTGGGAACCATGTTGAGTTTAATTTCCGAAACATCGGAACCGTCCAACGCACACAGTATCACCCAAAAAGAAACACATTGATAACAGCGACCGTGAAAACCTTCGCACCTATTTAGAAATATTACAAATTTTACATGATCTGAGTTCAAACCGATAAAAATGCATTTTCTAACTTTTGATCAATATTGGCCTTTTGCTTGGAATAGCAGAATAGTAATTTGATTAAAAACTTAAACATTAAAACATAATTCAAAATTTAAATGAATTTTAAAAGGCAGTGTATCAATTTACTATCTTCAAATTGTAATACCTAAATAATACTATGTTGATTTCAATGAGGAACTTCAGCCCTACGGGAAATTGGATACAAAAAATGTTTTCTTACGCGGGGTAAAAATTAGAGCATTAAATTGTAATGCAAAGTTTCTTGAAAATGTACAGAAAAAAGAAAAAAAAATATTTTGATAAAAACGCACTACTTTAAATGACGTCACTGGTTCATGTGAATCAACCTATGATCTGAGAGCTATGGAAGATTTCCGGTCTGCTTGTCGCTTCTGGACCAATGGGAAGAACTGAATTAGAATAAGCGGAAATGAACCTCTGACGTCACATGCGGAGTTATTTCAGAAATACAAAACTTTAAAAAATCGTAGCGCCGATAATACGATATGTAAAAATTAAAAAAAAAAATTTTTGACTTAGTTTAACAGTCTATTAACAAATAAAAAATTTGAAAAAAAGCACTGAACTTCCTCATTGTTTACCATTTATTGACTTATATAAGTATTTTTCTAACTTCTTCTAATTTTAAGATTATTTTAATACAACTTATACGCAAAAATGTACTCCTGTTCTCCACTGTAATGCATGTATGTATTATTATGTATCCTCATATATTTTCTACTAATATGTAATGATTTTTTTAAATTTTTTATTTAAATTTTATTTTTCTTTCTCTTAATTCATTTTCATCTTTGCTCCTTTCTTTGTATAAAATGCATTTCTGTGTTCATATTTAAAAATGCACTTCTGTTCTTTCCACTTTTATACTAATATGTAAAGATGATATTTTTGATATTTTTCTTTTTCTTCTAAAAATCATTTTTATATTTTTTGCTAATTCTTTGTAAAATACATGTCTGTCTTTATTTGTATATATGTATGTAAAACATGTAAAAGTCTAAAAGGCGTTTAAATAAATAAAACATGAACAGAAAAAGAAATGGTTTTACTTACTGCTCGTGTTGTAAGAGTAGCCACCACTGGGACTTGACCTTCCAACTCTTGTTCCATAAACTGGGCTGCTAGTTCTGCAACGTGAAACCAGAAAACTGTACCATGTACAAGATCATCATCGAACCCTTATCTGCATCTGATGGTGCATCGGTGAATGAAACGCAGCGGGAAAAAGGAAATGGACCACACAATACAACGTTGTAAAGGTGTGTGTATACTACAAACGCTTTTTTACAGTATTGCGCTTGGTCGGTTCAGTCGTGAACTATCGAGCGTCGAGTATGGAGGTCTCAAAGGAAGAAATTCGCCATATTTTACATTTTAACTACCTAAAAGGGAAAAAGGCGTCGAAAGCGACCAAAAAAATTTGCGATGTATACGGGGCCAATATTCTTTCGGTTCGTGCTGCACAACAGTGGTTCGAGCGATTTCTTTCTGGTGTAGTGGAGGGGAATGATGCACCACGCTCAGGCAGGCCTGTCGTCGAAAATAATAAACGATGGAAAATATCAAGATAGACCGTCATGTTAGCAGTTGTAGAATCACCCAGAAGCTGAATGTTCATCATAAACCTGTTTTGGACCGTTGGCTAAAGGCTGGATCAAAAAAGAAGCTCGACGTTTGGGTGCCACACGAGCTGATGCAAAAAAACCTCATTGACCGAATGTCTATCTGCGAATCGCTGCTGAATCCCAACAAAATTGACCCATTTCTCAAACGGATGGTGACTGCTGATGAAAAATTGGTCACTTACGATAATTTCAAGCGACAGAGATCATGGTCGAAAGCCAACGAAGCGGCCCAGACCGTGGCCATGCCGGACTGACAGCCAGGAAGGTGTTACTATGTGCTTGGTGGTATTGGCAGGGAATACTCCACTATGAGCTGCTCCCCTACGGCCAAACATACAATTCTGCCCTCTACTTTGAACAACAAGACCGTTTGAAGCTGGCAATGGAACAGAAGCGGCCAGCATCTTCTTTCCTTCCCATCCCCTCTCCTCTCTTGATAGTATAGTGTTATTTTTTATATATATATATTTAATTTTGTTAATCTTTGCTTTTAATTTTTGTATAAAATTGTAAGATTCAATATGTCCATGTATTTATAATTTTCTCAAACTGAACGGTTTGGGTAGGTAGGGAGAAATTGCCTTAAGGCAATATGCCCGCCCTTATATGTATATTTATTGTATATGTATATAAAGTGTCAAATAAATAAATAATAATGCATTGGTGAATAGGAGAGGAATCGTGTTTCATCAGGACAACGCCAGGCGGCACACATCTTTGATGATGCGCCAGAAGCTCCGGGAGCTTAGATGGGAACTTCCTATGCATCCACCCTATAGTCCGAACCTGGCACCGAGTGACTTCTACCTGTAACTGTCTATGGCCAATGCGCTTGGGGGTGAAAATTGACTGTCCGAGTTTTTTGCCAATAGGGACAAGGGCTTCTACGAAAAGAGCATTATAAAGTTGATTCTCGTTGGCAAAAAATTATCGAACAAAACGGCGTATATTTGACTTAAATCGGATGATTGTAACACTTTTTGCATTGAAATGAAGCGAAAAATACTTAATTACTTTTTCCCTAATCTATTATTTATGTCAACTCATTCGAGACACAAAATTTTACCAAATAATGTCAAACCTGCGTTCTCCACAAACAGTAATACTGGTTAATTAAAATGCGATTCTTGTCCTTCAGTTAACGTTGGAAGAACAAAACAACTCTTTGCAAACCACCTTATTAATTATGATCATTACTTGAATTAAATGCAAATAATACAGAAATATTTAAAATTAGGAAGGCTTTGAAAAATAATGTCCCTTTAATCAATAATTAAATAACCTTTCAATACAGCCCATAATATGATATTCCATTCAAATTATCATCCTATACTTAGTAAATTCATGATCCTCCCTTCACCCCCTCAACTTTTTTCAACTATTTCTTCAACATGATCTAACATTAAATAATATGTTATTTATATATTAATTTACTTATGGATAGTTTATTACACATTATTTGAGACATGAGTCCCAACTCTATGGGACTAAAAGTTCTGTGTTGAGTTGAGACGAGCAATTAGTTGACACAGACACACGATTATCACAAATATTTTATAGGATCAAAAACACAACAATAATATTAAAAAACCAAATATATGGCACATCAATATGGTAAACAGTAAACTCAAACATTCGGAAAATCATCAAAGATTTTCCACTCAAATCACTCTCACTAAGGTTCTTGAAAATAATACATAGATTCAGTGCACGTTAGTGTTAGCTACGGACAGCATGTGTCTTATTGGCACGTTGGTTTTATATTTTTATGCAACTACTACTACTTTGTTGAAGGTGTATAGTGGCATTCGCATGTTAGGGTAATTAGTGTCCTGACAAAGAAACAGGTAAGTTTCAAAACCCGTAGACAGAAAATTTGATAAGTGGTTATATACAATAATTGAGTTGATGCTTTAAATATTAATGACTTGAATCTAACCTGTTGATAGGGCTGGTTGCTCTTCCAATAGGACTTGTGGTTCTATGGAGATCCTTATCCCCCAAGAAGCGGCTAGTAATCGGGCTGGCCGTGATGTTCCGCGGACTCTCTGACCTGTATTTGGATGTGGTGTTGATGTCCTGAGATTTGGTGACTCTTGTCACGAAGCTGGAGTCTGTCACGTCATAGCCGGAAGACTTCTGCATGTCGTAACTATCGTTGAATGAAGATTTGTATGCGTTTGATTCATCCAACCTCGTCGAATCGCGCGAGATTTTAGACTTGTAATCTTGATTTAGACTAGATCCGTTCAACGGACTGCTTTCGCGATATCTACCAGCTGAAAGAAAACAAATTTATTTATTTAAATCTTTAAGCACAAAAGTTATTTTAAAAACATTAATTGATGAGGAACGTGGGATCAGTTTGGAAGGAGACAGGAAGAGGATCCAGGAAAGAGAAGGAATAAAAAACAAAGATGAACAGAGATTAGGGTTCTAAGGATGTGTAATAATGTTTCAGGCGTTTCTTATAAATGGCCAAGGAAGATGCACTTTTGTCATAAAAAGGTAGCTCATTCCAAGGTCACGTCCTTCACTAGGGCCCGCTACAAAATGAATGACCAGAATCTGATACGAACATGGAATGTTAAGGATCTGGGCTTTAGATTTGTGAGCACCCTGATTACTGATCAGAAAACCATCAGGAGTTTACGGGGAGTCTTTTTCTTCATTATCAATAATTTAAAAGTGGTCCAGTGAATTTAAGAGGGGCAAAAAGAGCATAGAAGATGACGAGCGATCCGGTCGGCCAATCGAGACCGTTAATGAAGAAAATGTGGAGGAAATAGAATATTTAATATTGGAGAATGCCAGAATGTAGGTGAAAAGGATAGCCGAGATTACTAGCCTATCCACCAGTACCATTTTTTCTAATTTACACGACCACCGACACATGTCGAAAGTCTGTGCAAGATGGGTGCCGAGATTCCTAAAGCCACTCCAAAAATCTCACCGCATAAAAGCTGCAAAGGGTTTTGGAGCTCTGTAATGAAAATTCCAAAGAAACTATTTACAAAACTGTTACTGGGGATGAAACCTGAGTTCATCACTATGATCCTGAGAGTAAGCAGGAGTCCATGCAGTGGCACCGAAAAGGTACAGAGCACCCAAAGGAGTCATGGCTACAATTTTCTGGGATTCCTGCGGAATTTTGCTGAAAGATTACAAGAAAAAGGGCATCAATATCACGGGAGAATACTACTCTAGCATCCTTTATCAATTGAGGGAGGCGATCAAAGAGAAAAGGCAGGGGAGGGGTAATTGGCCAGAGGGATCCTGCTCCTCCACGACAATGCACCCGTGCACAAGGCTCAAGTTGCAAAGGCTGCAGTTCGTGAATGTGGTTTCGCAGAAATAAATCACCTACCGTATAGTCCAGACCTGGCACCAAGTGATTTTTTTCTATTTCCAAATCTTATACCAAATTATCTTTTTTTTATCGATAATTCTATAACTGGTAATATTTTATTATTTTATATAGTTTATCTTTTTTAGGCTTTCTTAATTTGTTAATTAATAATATTGTTTTAAATGCTCTGTATTACTTATGCTTACATGTATGAATATTTAATTGTATTTGTAACTAATATGTAAAAGGCACTAAGTGCCGTTTATTTCGATAAAATAAATAAAAGAAAATAAAGAAAGACATTTGTGGGAAACGATTTGACGACGATGACTCGTTGAAGGCGGCGATTAATGAGCATTTTGATAGCAAACCGGAATCATATTTTTTTAAAGGTTTAAATAAAAAAAAAAAAAAATTTTTTTTTATTTACTGAAAAATATTTTTTGACAAAGTAATTATAAAGTTAGAAATGTTTTGTACATACTTAGTTAATCATAACGTTTCTACCTCTCTAATTTTATTTTATTTTATTAGGGAAATCAACAGTTCTACATACATATTTTTAGTAAACAAACAGATATAGTGTATAAACTCAGAACTATTAACAGATTTCCACATAGTAAGAAAGTTAGTAAAGAAAATACTACATATCAAATAAATACATACAATTTATACATGTAAAAATGTTATTTTCATGTACTCAATAATCAAGGATTTTTTAAATATTTATTTTAAGAACATTAAGTTACTGTAAATTGGCCGGGATAAGGACAAGAATGCTTGAAGAGAGGATAAGGAGGGGAGGGGGGAGATGTACATATTTATTATTATAATGTCTACTAAGTTGCATAATACATTTTTAGTGTAAATTTTAAATCTGACAGAGTGATGTTTGTGTAATCTATATTTTTTAATTTTGTATTGTACATTGAAAAAGTCCTACGAAAAAAAGCATTTTTAACATACGATGTTTTACTTATTGGTACATGAAACAGGTGGTACCGTCTACAAATCCTGGCTGGCACATGTATTGTTATTAAACCAAGCAGCTCTGTACAGTCAACCATTCCTGTCATAATTTTGTATCATAATATCTAATATCTAATAAAGTGAAAAACTCGTGTTTAGAGAGGGAGTTCGTTTTACATTAATTTTTATATTTATATGTATACATACATTGCTAGAAGTAAGAAGTGCATAGATATTAAGGGTGACTATATTGAGAAGAAAAAAAAAAACCTAAGTCTTTTCCTTCATACACCCATACCGAGAATATATTGAACGCCCCTCGTATTGTGCCCTTGAGGGGATTTCCACAAAGATGCTAATTATAAACATGTGTACATCCCCTTCTTGGACAAATGTTTGAATGCAAATTTTTATCGTGATTTGTTATCTATTTATTTAGAATTGTTAAGAGCAGTGCAATATTTGACAGATATGAGTAAGGGAATAGACGTCAGTGGTGACAGATATATGAAGATGCTAAGTGATAGTATTGCTATATCTTACCAGGGCTACTGACTCGAACAGGACTTTCCCGAGTTTTGGATGTGGAACTTTTACTCTTGTGCGATCCTACTCTCATCATGAAGGGAGATCCTTTTACATCATATCCATTGTAATAGACATAAATCTGTGAAACAAACCACACAAAAATCATTATTTTAAATAATAATAATGACAATGTAATCAAAAAACGGCAGAGATATGCCCAAATATTTGACAAATTTAGGATTATCTTAAGTTTCTGCTTCATGAAGGTATGTTGCAAAAGACAGCTAAATGTACAAGACCTAGAGCAATTAGTAATGCTTCAATTTCTACATTAAAAACAGCGACAGGACCGTTGTATTTAGAGACACCGTTGTATTTAGAGAGGAATATTTTTCTTTAATGAAATATATAAGGTAGAGTCAAGGTGCTGACAGTGGCTCAGGCGGGTACAGTGGATCAAGTACCCGACATGTAAAAGTATAAGCACTACAATTTAATCTTGCTCATGGTAAGAAGTTCTCATGGTTTGTAACTGTGACAGTGTGTGCACATTGTGCATCCATTTGAATTTTTTAGTGTCTGGAAACTAAATTTAAAAAGTAAGTTTTCTTTGTTTCTTATCTGATTTGCAGGCAACATTTTCACGTGGCATTGATTTTACTGTAAACTACGTGTATTCTGGTTACATATAACAGTATGAATATTATGAACAAACTTAGGAATTTGTGTTTGTTTGACTAGAAAATCAAAATGGCCGCATAGGGTATAGTATATCAAATACCGTAGTATGCAATGAATCGTGATCTAGCTAAGCTATTAGAAGAATTTCTTAAGCTACCCATATATTCACCAAAGTCGAAATACACATGAATTTAACGTGTACTAGAATGAGCCACTGTTGATTAATCTGTGATCCATTATACGCGACCTAAAGTACATAGTAGATCATTTCCCATTTTCAAATAAAACCATTGTAACTCATTATGTTGTAAGTAAATCTAAAAAAATACAATGCAGTCCGAAAATATGATAATTTAACTAGAGTGATACCAAATTTTAGCTTTCGTGTTCAAACCATTACAAAAGTACAGCCCTCAAACAGGAATACAAAACAATTAAAAAAGAAGGAAAACTTACTTATTTGTTGAGCAAAAATCATTGTAAGACGTAACTTACCCTATGTTTTCCATTGTCCTTGGGCATAAAAGACACCCGGTAAGAATGTGTGTCCAGCTTCTCAACTGCACACATGATGCTGCGCTTGTCATGGACGATATCGACGGACACTTCCCCTTTCTGCAGGGGGCCACAGCCCGCAGTGTCCAGCAGGAAGTAGTGCGCCTTGTGGGCAACGGCGCCCTCCAGTCCGGACACCGATACTCCGGCAGGGTCGAAGACATCACACGTGAATGGACCACCCTAGAAATGGGATACATAATTTAGGAGGCATTAGAGGTTGAAGAATTGTCAGGTAAGAATTAAGAATTACAAGTACAATGTTAAGAATTAAGAATAATGACACATAATCTCACCTGTATATTTTTCCCTTGGTAGGTGATGGAGATCTCCCAAGTGCCAGGTTCGTCCGGCTGGAAGATGGCAGAGCTGGTATCTTCCACTGTCTGCAGAGGACACCGTACCGCCCTCCCGGAGGGGCTGTGAGCAGTCACTACGATATCCTCACGCCGCGGAGCTCCTGAACGTAGGATAAAAAGTGTATAAGTTTGGAAAAAAAGAAGGTATTTCAGGTTTTTGGTACCAAAAATATTCAATATACGGCCTAAACATTGTAAAACTATGACCCGGATTCAATTGAATAAACTTGTAAAAAAATGGTTACTGGGTTTGGTTAGAGAAAAGTCGTAATAATCAATAAAACATATTGATAAATAGTAGAATGCATAGCTAGGCGGACTACACACAATCCAGAGAAACCTCTTATTTGTCCAAGAAAAACGAAATATTTAGTGCAATCAACAAATGAATGCCAGGTATCCAATATACTTCTTCGCAATTGTTGCTATCGCTTTATTATATTTGAGCATATGGGTTTCGTAGCAACTAAGTTTTTGTAGTCATGTATTAAATGAATCTGACATACATCTGTCTAATACCCAGCATTTTAAACTCCCCGAATGTTTTTTTCATGAAGACTTTTAGGATTGCTTTCTGTGCTTTGGCAAGTGAAATCAAATGACTTTTTACGGCACCACCCCGCACTAATGTTCACCTGTTGCATTGACTAGAACTTCTACAAGACTGCCGAGGGCACAGGGAGCCATTCCAGGGGGGGCAACTGTCACCAGACGTGGCAGAACTCGGAAAAAGAAGCGATTATCCACCCTGTAAGTTTTAAATTATTACACGTCATAATTTTATTTTAGCTTTTATTTTAACACATAAAGTAACTCAATAAAGTAGCATCATCAACCCCTTATCCACAGTATGCTGTTTTACGTAAAACTAATTCACTTAAAAAGTGCCCATAAACATCTATGGTTATATTGATTTGGTCATTTCAAAAACACTCCAAATGTCTTAAATAAAGCAAACCTTTTGTAAATGTATGCAATCACCCATCATTGGTCGAATTTCATCATCTAAAATCTTGTTTGAATCAATACAACTCGTATTCTATTTTAGGTTCTTCTTGTTTTTCTAGAACAAATTTCAATGAGGTCTGTTGCGCTTCATTACCTGATGTCATCTACATCGAGCACTATCTCGTGCATCCCCATTTTGTCAGGAACAAACACTCCGTGGCCGCGGTCCTGCAGCCGCACGGGGTGTATCTGCTCGGCGGGGGTGATGACGTACGCCTTGATCTGGGAGAAGTCTAACTCCTTGGAGAGGAGGTCCACGCGGAAGTTCATCTGAGGAAAATACACACTGCTTTAATGATGCCTAATTAAATAGGCACATTCGTGGGGGCTTCCCTGCCTCCATTTTCTAACAGACCTTTATCATGATTAGTCTTGGTTGCCAATTAAAATGCAATTATTGTCCTTCAGTTTACGTTGGAAGACATCAAGAAATATTGATATTTGTGTGAGAACATATGAGGTGTCTTCACAATAATAATTTCTCCACTTTCGCAAATCACCTCATCAATTTAAATCATGACTTTAATTAAAAAACAGGAGTTAAAATCTTACATACAAATAATGAAGGGTTAAAAGTAAATAATATGGAAATATTTCACATTAGGAAAGCCCTAAAAAATAACAATGTTTTGAGTATGTCCAAATGCTTGCAGACGGTCTGGATTTTTTCCCAAGGGAGTTCATATTTAAATTTGTTGCAAAAGAGAGGGAAAACATTTTTGAGAAGGGAATATGTGAGTCTAGGCATTTACAGGGTTTACGACCCGTCATTGGCTGGTTCAAGTGGCCATTTTACACACTGTGTAACATTCACCATTCTGGTAAAAGAAGAAGTATAAAAAAAAACAAAATTGTTTTCAGGCGTTGCCTAGTAGGTGAATTGGTTCAGCCGGATGAATCTCACCTACATGATAAAGGTTTCAGCTATTTTACTTCACAAAAGTCAACAGATGGAAGAGTTGAGATCGAGATCGAGTGATATGGCGTTCTATCCTCTCTGCCTACCCCTACGGGGAAACGGCGTGATGGTTTGTTTGTTTGATTGTTTTCGTTTGCTTTTTACAATATAAAATATACAATATAATAAGTTAGTTAGATATTCAAAAATTTAAAAACAATATTTAAACATAGGTATAAAAAGAAAAAGAACAAGAAATATACATATATATATATATATATATATACATGTATGTATGTCAGCATACAAAAGAAATAAAAAATATAAAATAAAATGAATAAACACCAGATCATTAGCATAAGTAGCTTTTCAAAATAATTTGTTGATCGTTACTTTAGAACATCATAAAATATTTATAAAGAGATGATTTGAATTCAGAGGCTCGAGTTGAAAATGTCCATTTGAGAGGTACATTTGTTTCCTAGTCTGTGTATACGCGGTATTGGTGAGCGACAAAGATAGTCGGTTTGAGAGGGGTGACAATAATATAGACTATTAATATTTAATCTATAACAACTGCACAGAAATCTTTAATCCGAGTAATAGAAAAAAAACCATTTCGTTATCCAAGTGACTTGCTGTTCAAAGAATTTAGAGTACTTAATATTATTCAAGAGTATATATTGAGAACAGTAGTGGTTACACACATAAACAGAGAAAAATATTCAAGCGTCAACCACAACCATAATACAAGATACTCCAATAGGGATCTGATACTAAGTGAAGGGGTCAACACTGTTCTGGCATCGAGGCAACACTATTATGTTGGCAAAGAGTTGCATAATTTTTTGCCTCATTTTTCTCATTATATTCATTATTATTATTATCTGTTTTATTGTATTAAGTTTTTTTTTAAAATTAATTTCATCTAGTGGAACGTAAATTAACCTTTGTATTATTGAATGGAATGCGAAAGGTCGGTGTTGTTGGTCAAAGTTGTTTTATTTATTTTATTATAATGAATAACCACAAAGTTAGTGCTTGAAATGTAAAATTTATGTTCATTCAATTTAAATTTCTTACCGGTTCATCTACTCGGCCACTAGTAGAAGTGAGGGAAAGCTGCAGCATGTCCGATAAAGGAGGACGAGGCTTCACCCACTGGAAATGTGCGGCATACGCCATTACACCGAGATGTTCCACTTCCCGAGAACTCATGTCTCGAGCTGATAAGATCGGTTCCACTCCTGCAAAAAAAACCACATCATTTTTGCTATTTTTTCCTATATATTCTTATATGCCGCAGAAACATGGACCTCGAGAGAAATAAAACAAAGAAATCTAAAAGCTAATAATGATAGAAGCATTTCAAATGCGGTGCTGGCTTAGAATATTGCAGATTCTCCACTGGATTAATGATTTTATAATCTGAGAATTGGGTATTGAACAACGTCTTTCTTCTACTGTGCAAATCCATGTTCTCGGGTACTTCGGCCACATTACGAGGTGAAGAGACAACATGAAAAAATTGCTGATACAAGGACGAGTAGACAGTCTCAATCTCACAGACAGAACAGATTTGATGACAGAAGTGACTGGCGTCTTCTTTCCGGATGCTTCTAGAAGCGCTGAAGAGAGGTATCACAAAAAATTGATTTCCTTTGTTATATTTAAGTATGAGTATTTCTTCTTCTTCGATGGCACTACAGCCCAAATTGAGCCTTGACCTCCTTTTAACTTCTGCCTCCAACTCCGTCTGTCCTCAGCAGCCATTTTCCAATTTGCAACTAGTAGATGCTGTGCTGCATCTTTTATTACTTATTTATTTATTTGACGGACTTATGCAGTCCATTCTAACGATGGTAAATACAATTTCTTATAATAAATACAGGCACTAATAAAATAAAATACAACTAAATAAAATTAAAGCTAGGACGAAAAAAATAAAAATTACTACCTCAAGACAAGATCTGGTCTATCTTAGTGAATTTTTAAAACTATAAAGACTCACACCAAAAAAGTCCAGATCTCGAATTTACAATACGACACAATCGGGACATTGGTGCATGCGAGCCATACTTCATCCTGCCACCTCAGTCTAGGTCTTCTGATCCTTCTTTTACCCCAAGGATGTCCAGTCATGACTCTCTTAGTTACTCACGCATCAGGCATTCTTTGTACGTATCCAGCCCATCTCAACCCGAGCAGTTTTATGTGGTTTTATGTTTAGATACTAGGGGTTTCATATATGCTGTACAATTTGGTATTTTGCCTGATGCGCTGCTCTCCTCTATCTTTCACGGGACCACAGAAGTATGAGTTAGTTGGTACTTAATTAATAATATACTTACCGAGTCTTTTTCCAGCTTCAATAGCTTGCTGATGATTATTTTCCCAGTACTGCGGGTCTGACTTGAGTCGCTCTGGGACAGGAGCGGAGCCCCCGAGACCGCGGATTATCTCGCAAGTCACTCGGCCGTCGTTCCAATCACTCTGAAATTTAATGAGAAATGCATTCGCTTGCAAATACCTTTGTCTGACTTTTTTTAAAAATGAGCTAAATTAGTAGGCTTGTGGGACTTGCCCGGAACCCAATGCACGCTGTCACCTGACCTGCTATCGGTAGAAGGTACATCATGCATATCCTGTATGTAAACAACAAATTGTCGGCCTCGTGGTGTATTGGTCTGTGCGTTTGCCTACCATACAAGAGAAATATTTGTTCAAAAAGCCCTGACTGAGTGGCGAATGTTGATTTTATTTACAGGTAAGCTATAAAAAATATCATATATTTGTACCTACATAGAAGGTACATAATATAATATAAGTAATATATACTATAAATTCGTATTTTTCTGTGGTTACAATTCTCATCCATGAAATCAACTCAAACGATGTAACTTCGTGATATATTATAAAGATATATTATCCATTACTTTAATACATAACTCATTAAAAAATAAATGAAAAAATAGCAATATGAAAGCTTTTGTCGCTGTGCTTGGCTTTGTTTGTAAATAACTTGGATATTTACGTTATAATAAATAGAAATCGACTATGGTGAATTGCAGTATGTTTGGTTGCAGCAGTAGGAGCGTCAAAGGTGTTAAAGGAGTCAGTTTTCACAGGTAATTGATTCTGAATATTTTCCCATTTTTCGTCCAGGTATCGTATAAGATTATGAGAAAAGATGTTTGTGTAAACAATTCTCGTCTTTCGTACTTATTTATTGTCTTTTTTAGTGTTTTAAGTGAAATGTGTCAAAAACTTTAATGGGTCCAGCATGAGAAGATGGGTGAACCTCTCGTAAGTCAGCGATAAATAGGTTAAAGACCTGGGCTTGCGGGGTCACAATAGATCTGTAGGATTTAGTAGTTGGATGTTTGGTTGGAGTTCCTACCCCAGTTAGAGATTGACAGAGAAGACACGAGGTTGCTGTTTGATACGTATTTATTACATGGCAAATAAATAATGAATTATGTCGGGCGAGTGTTACGTCGATGATGGGTTGAAGAGACTGCACTTGAACTACATGCTGGAACTGTGTGATGTCGTCGAGCTGGTCTGACGTGAACTGAACTGACTGACTGACTGACTGACGTTGGCTGCGTCCTGTGGTCTCTTTATAGACGATGTTCCTTTGTAGTTCATTTCTTCATGGTAGGGACGGTGTGAATGTACTGTAGAATGATGCCCTCCGATTTCATGTAAAATACTCAGAGTTGCATTTTACAAATGTATAGGATTCGATTGAAAATGATGACATTGCATCGTCGGTCATTAGTCTCTTTTAGGTGAACTAATTTAACACGTGTGTGTCATCGACTATGGACTATGGACCTTACAGATCTCTACACAGGTCGCAGTGACGTCAGGAGCTTATAAAGCACTGACCTCTATTTTCCTCAGTTACCAGTTAGTCAATAGTAAATCATTAATTCAGTTTTACTCTTGCGCTTCATTACCAAATCTGTATTATTTTATCTTATTTTATTTTTTATTTTATTTAATTGGAAAGCCAACACATTTATAAATTTATAAGATACAATTATATTATAAATACATATCATTAAGTCCAATTAAGCTTCCACGTAATATTGTTATTGTAAATGTTGTCACATAAAAATTATACATAACATTAAATAACTAATCATACAAAACTTATAATATTACTAAACATGTTAATGTAATACATATCATTAAAAATATATCTACTTTTGAATATTGGTCACACAGTTGCACATTATAATATTTAACACAATTATAGTTGACCATACAGTTATTATGTACCCACATACAGAACTGCACATAACCTGCATAAAATAGGCTGCGGATTCAAGGTGCAACATCATAACTTGAATTATTTTTGGAAATTTCATTTTTAAAGGAAGCTAAAGATATGTTATTAATATCAATACAATTTAATTTCTGATTACATATATTGCAGGTTCTATTAACAAATTAATTTTGGTGAGATTTACTGGAACATTTAGAAATTTTAAATAGAAATTGGTATCTGGTCTGCATTGCTGGGACTCTAAAATTAATAAGTGATAGAGTTTTAGGGCAATATATTATGTTATTTAATGTTTTATACATAAAAATGGCGTCAGCCATGTTCCTGCGAGTTTGGAGAGTTTGGAGTTATATTATACAAAGTGTAATAAATACACATCGAAGTATAATGGTCATTTTCTTCTGTCATTTCGAACTGGGGTAAGAACTCCCTACCTCCACAAATACAAATACATTAGTAACTCGAACGTGATGTCCCAACATCAGCAACCACAAAGTCCTACAGACTTTCTGAAATTCTGCCATCAGTATCGGTAAAATTCACTACTTTCCATCATGACTCACCGTAAAGTTGGTGACTGCCCTCTGCAGCCGGGAGTTGACCCAACGCAGTGTGGCGTGGAAGCCGGGGGAGTCAGGCTTCATGAAGTAGGACAGGTAGGTCATGCCCGAGAGCTCGTCTAACCAAGGGGATGCCAGGTACTCCGGTTCCAGCACCATTGGCACACCGAACTCGCGCTGAGCTGTCTCCATGGCGCGGCGACAGTTGTCAATGCTGTCATTAGGATCTGCAAATTAAATTAAATTTCAAATTTATATTTGAAGCACTTTGTAGTTATTCGTTAAAATTAAAACAAAGCAATTTTTGAAAAATTTCAGCATTCCTGAGTTACCCAAATATTTCAATTTTGTAGCCAATTTTTGTGTATTGTAAATAACTCACTATTAGAAAATGGGAATTAAATTGGGAAAATTTGAGCCTCAGATCTTTAGTCCGACACTAGCCACGGGACCACAACTCGGTTCTCTTCTGTAAACGGCGAAAACAAACCATCACGCTGCTTTCCCATAGACTAGATTATGCTGATGTTTCCATGTCTGATTTAAGCTGTGAGCAACTCGATAAACTTGAACGACTTCAGAATACATGCGTAAGGTACATTTTTGGTCTCAGGAAATATGACCACATTTCTGGTTATCGTAGGCAACTAAAATGGCTCAAAATTAGACTGCGGAGAGACTATCACTCCCTCTCACTCCTGTTCAATGTACTTCATAGTCCTAACGCTCCTATTAAGTAACGATTTGCGAATACCATAAACGAGTTCTCTCTTCCTTCATTTCCTTATTTATTTACGGAAATAAAGACGACTTTTAAATGGTTTATTGATTCTGGAGTTGGATTGCTTAAACTGATTATTAAAATAGATGAAAATACTGTTTTTAAACGTCTCTATCTTAAATCCATGACCGCAAAATCAATTATTTCTATTTTTACTGTAAAAAATACAAAAAATTACCAATTTTAAACAAAAAAATATAGCTACTTTTTAAGTAAAGATTGTTATTTTGTACTTTGTAGACTTTTAAATTCAACAATTTTTATTTAAAAATACAATTTTCGCATATTGACTGTGCGTCTTTCATATGACTTCAAAATACGTGCATTAGGTATATTTTTGGTCTTAGGAAATATGACCTCATTTCTGATTATCGTAGGCAACTGAAATGGCTCAAAATTAGACAGCGGAGAGACAATTATTCCCTCTCACTTCTGTTCAATGTACTTCATAGTCCTAACGCTCCTATATATCTGCGTGAAAAATTTCATCGCTTATCAGTTCATGGTTTACCTCTTTGTTTTAATTCTCAAAGCACTCTCTTAATAGCCATCCACAATTATTCCTCTTTCTCCTCTAACTCATATAGTGTCCATGCGGCTCGACTGTGGAATCATCTCCCATCCACCATCAAAGGTGTTACTACATTATATGTATTTAAATCACGTCTGAAGAAAAATCTCTTTTTTCTTCCTTAATCTCTCCTCCTTTCCTCTTTGATCTTTTTTATTTTTTTAAAATTTTATACACAAATACATTTATTTATTTTTTTAATATCTTTAGCTTTTTTTTATCTTTATTTTCTGTTGAATATGTTTTAACTTAAATTATAAAAATAAAACTTTTATTTTATTGGTTGGTTGGTTGGAAGAAATTGCCATTTGGCAAAAAGCCCGCCAATGTACAATTAAAATTATGTACAAAAAATTGAATAAATAAATAGACAGAGATGATAGAATGCCTCTTTAATCTATATTTGCATACTGAGCTTGCATCCTTTACATTCATACATTTTCTAATACACAAGCGCCAATTTTTCTGACTTTTGACATGTCCATTTTCAAGTATTTGTTGAATTCGGTCATGTCATGTCATTCCCGGTTTTCCTCGTTTTCTGCATCCATCAACATTTAAGTTAATCCTTTTAGCCGTCCTTTCGCTGTCCATTCGCTCTGCAAGTTCAAACCAACGCAGCGCTCTTTTCTTGATTTTGTTGATAATGCTTGTCTCACACTTACATAAAGCACGGTTCTCAATATTTGTGCACCTGTCGTGCATAGTTTTACCGCATATCCCCCTGAAAGATTGTATTTTGAAGACGTTCAGCCTACTTTCATCCATGGTTTTCCAATTCCATAGTTCGCTCCCATACATAGAAGTCATTACCAGACTTCATTGTGAACTGCTAATTTTGCCTGTCAATCCATTGAAAATTGTAATAATTAAATACGAAAAAAACATCAAAGAGTTTGAGAGATAATTCTGGATTACCGGTTACCAAAACAAAAAAAATACCACAATAACAATTATATACTAATGACAGAAATTCAAATACTTTTGTATTTCTTTATACCCAGCTTTGAATGTTAAGATTATATTTTTTGGTTTGTTTTAGTACAAACCATTAATCATGATGTTTGAAAGGAAACTTATTTTAAGACATCTGTGCTTAAGAAATAAGAACAGTTATTATCTGTCTGTGGCATGAGATTGTTACAACAAAACGGTTGAATACTTCAATCAACTCATTTTAAATACTCAAGGTCTGCTAAGCACTCGATCGGCAATCAGAAGAAAGAGATCCAAGTTTCGGAATGGACAGTTTGTGTTTTAAATCTATATTACCTATGTATAATAATTAGTTTAATCAGAGATGTTGCAGTCGTTGACATATATTTTGTCAAAAAAAGATAATTAAATCAGCATAATAATGAAAATAATCGCGCTGGTCACCGGAGTCTCTCGTGAGTCCCTCGGCATAACTGTGCTGGTCACCGGAGTCTCTCGAGACTCTCTGGAAATAACCTTGCCGGTTGCCAGTGGCTCTCATGGCCGCTTTGACATGATTGTGCTGTTCACCAGCGGCTCTCATGACTGCAGTTTTTTAAAAAATATCTTTTTAATAGATTATTAAACTAAGCCAAAAACTTTTTTAAAATTTTTATGTATCGTATTATCAGCTGTATTTTTTTAATAACTTCGCGTGTGACGTCTTAAGTTCTCTTCCCCTTCTTCTTAATGAGTTTGCTGATTGGTATATTGACCTATCAATTGTTGTCAGAAGAACTAGTGACGTCCTGCAAAGTAGTTGGTTTTTACTAAAATCATTACAATAATTTTTTTCATACATTTTTAAGAAACTTTGCGGTACAATTTAATGCTCTTACTGCATGTAAGAAAACATTTTTTATATCCAATTTCCCATTGGGCTGAACTTCTTCATTGAACTGGTCACCAGCGGCTCTCTTGACTGTTTCGAAATGATTGTGCTGGTCACCGTCGGCTCCCACGACTCCCTTGACCGTAAGTTTAATTTTTATTCAAGTTTAATTTTCTCTGCTAAAGTATCGCTTACATGTAAATCAAAACTATTTGGGTAACAATAAAGGTTATTGATTTATAGGAAAAAAAAATCATTCATAGTGAACATTGATTTCAACTTGGGTACATTATATTGCTCAGTTAAGATCGAGTCACCACGCTGCCTCCGCTCTTCCAGTGAACTTAACCCGAGCTCCCTTGAGCGGTCCTCGTATGATTTATTTCTTAGAGAAACTACCATTTTAGTTGCTCTTCTCTGGACATTCTCCAACAAATCTACGTCTTTTTAAAAACAGGGACTCCAGATATGGTAGGCATACTCCAGGAGTGGACGAACATATTTTTTATATTTTTTTTTTTTTTTTGAGGAAGGAGGTTTGAATATAGGAGAAAAAAAAATACGGGAGTATTTGGAGCAAGTGTGCGAGGATTTGAACTGTGGCTTATATGTCAAGCTGAAGAGGGCTGCAGAGAATAGAGACCAATGGAGGACGAGATGCGGGACTTTGTTGCAAACCAATCCCCAGGATTGGGACTGCCAAGAAGAAGGAAAAAAAGTGTAGAATATAACGTGGGATTGCGATACTCACTGAGCGAGCGCCAGTGCGGCGCCAGCCCCGGCCGGCAGTAGTCGAGCAGCGCGCTGAGCAGGACTCCGCTGTTCCAGTCCGTGGTGAGGTTGGCCACGCGGCACTCGGGCAGCACGGCCTGCAGCCAAGCCAGCATGAGCTTCCGCGGCGGGAACTTGCTGCGCCCGATCTGGTAGCGCACGATCAGCGACCAGATCAACCCGAGAATCAGCTTCAGGTTCCCGTTCACGATATCCACGTTGCCTGCGGAAGGAAAAAAATGTAAGGCATGTATCGCAATACGTCGCACTCAAAATATAATATAAAAAAATTAAAATTTACAAACATACAGGTGGTAGGTATTACAAATACTTCAAACAGTGTACATCTTTGTATTATATAATTCTTCTGTATTTGTGATGTCACTGAACTCCTCCTAACTGGCTTAACCGATTTACGTGTGGTTTTCAGCACAATGTAGATCTTTGCGCTGCGCGTGTTCATAGATATTAAAATTTTCAATCTAATATGTAAAATAAAAGTTAAGCGCATAAATCGTTGCATTCGACGAGAATGCATAATATACAAAAAAATTGAACGATTTTGTTTTTTCATGTTTAAAAATTTTTTGTTTTTTAATGTTAACAAACAATATTTGCTTTTTGTGGATCCCTATTAGATTCATTCTTTACGTTTTTTTTTTATTTTTTCCCATTTATTTCTTTTTACCTACTGGATTTTTGGTAATGCTTAAATAATATTGACTGATAATAACATATATAGACGATATACACCAATATAAATGATATACATTTAAAAAAATCATATTCATGAATAAAGTGCATCCCTGTAGGTAAGTTTGATATTTGCTAAAATAATTCTATATTTTAAAATCAATTATTTGATGTTTTGGAATTCAACCATAAACAAGTACCTAGGTACCTACTTATGAAAATGAAAAGTCTTTTTCCAAGGTAATAGCAGGCAAGCCAAAGTTCGGGCAGGACAACGTCTGTTGGGTACGCTAGTTATAATATTAAAAAAATATATATTACATAATGCTACTTCAGGTTTGCCTGCTTTACAAGGCATCAGGTTGTCGACGTCCTGGACGTCCGCTGGTAATTTAGTTGGCAGTTCATTTCAACTACGAGATGCGAACCTGACTCGTGAACCGCCGACAGAGATGCCTGGAGGATCTTTGTGAACACCATATGCTCCAACTAGGTGGCGGACGATGATAATGACTAGATTGGTCAACTATCAAATAATTAGTAAAAAGTTAGGGCGAATTCTGCTTTTCCGCTATTTTGATAAACTCTATTTAATGTTCAGATGTGAAGAAAAAAAAAATGGTTACGATTTTTTTAGTAAATTATTTTTTTCAGAATTAAAAAAAAAAATAATGAAATCTATAGGGACGTAATTAAAAGCAAAAAAAAAATTTTCTTTCAAAATTGCGGCATGAGCGGGGGTCGTTCAAGGTCACAAGCTAAAGGTTTTAATCACTATGTTCACCGATCCTGTTAAGTTTCAAAATAAAATAACCTTTTTTATCAAAAAAAGTTAAAAAAGTACATTCCGAATGACCTTGAACGTCCCATACTTATAATAAATCTCGACAACCACTCGGTGGATCTAAACCAGGTTTTCACTGTCATGTAACGGGTCCTAAATCAAAGCTACTCGTATTTTTTATATCTTCGAAAAATAAAACTAAGTACGTCTTATTCGATTTTTACCGAAAATTACCGAAAAATACCGTATTTTACCAAAATCTGGAAAAATTCCCGTGAAATGCCGCGGTGATTTTACCGCCTTGCATCGCTAGTGTGAGCCGCGGTCAAATGGCTGAAGAGCCGCACTTGGCCCGCGAGCGCAGTTTGCCGACCTCTGTAGCTCAATCACAAATAACTATCGACGTGCTTAAAAATATGCTAAGCATTTGAACGATCACAATGAACAATAATGAACATGCTCAAGTTATCGCAGTGAACGCGTGTGTAATCTCTAACTCAACGCTCGTGTCGGTTTGTTTTTTGTTTTCCTCGTAAATAAACACAGTTCATTGGCGAAAAATCGGCGTTTACTCTAAAAAATAATACAATATATTACAATTGCAAAATAGTAAGGAGTATCTAATACAAAAAAGTAAAAAATAAATTACAACTACTATGGCGACAGCTTTTCTTGACATTTGGCTTGCCAACCGCCGGCTAAATGCAATAAATAGCGTGATAAATAATAAATAAATAAATAAAAACAGCAGTTTTAGAATATTTTCCATATTTACACCGGAGAAATTCAAATATGTGATTTTTTTTTTAGGATCATACCTAAGTCGCGAAACGTAAATATTTTGACATTTAATATTAGGTGTTCACGGATGTTCCTTTGGGATCGCGAATACGATAAACAACCATTTTCTAATAGTGAGTTATTTACAACTTGTTGAAAATGGTCATCAAAATTGAAATATAAATTGGGTAAAGTAAAAGAACGCTAATATTAAAAAAAAAAAAAACCATGGTGAGAATTTTTTGTCACGTCGCTTATTAGCACATCGATAGTTATTTGTGATTGAGCTACAGGGCTGCTATTCCGAACGCTCTGGCAGCCGTAGAAAAAACTTTTTAAAAAAGTGGAGGGGATTTTTGCACACAGTCCGATGTATTCAAATATGATTCTACCCTTCTTCTGGACAGCGCTGCCATTTTTTAGAATCAATCTACCGAATTCTATTGAAATTCTACCGATTTCTTCGTTTTTTTTCATAGAACAAAATTTAAATACAAATAAAACGAATAAATGTTACAATAATTTATTGTTATTATTTGTCTCACTTAGGTTGCCATCTATTGATTGTTAAAAAAAACTTTTTATCTATTGTACATAGGTATATACCTAATAAATTATATATTAATGAAATGAATTGGTTAGTATTGGTGAATGGCGATTCCCGATTATTTTCAAATATATAATATTGTGGTATGATAAATCATGACCATAGAATTTCATGACATTATTGAAAAATTCACATATATCTTTGTTTATCTTATAAGGAGAAAAGAAAGGGGATCACCTTTCATATAAAAATTAAAGAAATGGTTTTTCTTTAGTTAATTATCTATTTAAATTTACTTGAACCATTGTTTTAAGCGATGTTTTCAGTACTTCAGCAGTTAACGGACTTTTTTTTACATTTAAAGAACTTTAAAACATTAATAAGTTCTTTGTTTGGCCATTTTGTTTGACAACAAAGTTTGACTGATGATTGTAAAAATGACCAAGACATAGAAAGATAGAGACGACCCATCAATTTCAGGGCCTCTATGCTGCAAGACGCTTCTAACTGCAAAAAAAAAACTATTTATACCGAGTCCCAAAACATAGTATTGATGAAATAGATAGTAAAATTTTCAGGCGTTGCCTAGTATATAGGAGAAATAATTCAATTAGATGAATCTTACCCGCATAAATATAGGTTTCAGCTCTTCAACTTCACAAACATCAACAGATGAAAGAATGGAAGGAATATAGATGTTCAAATATGGGCAGAATGGTGAATGTAACACAGTGTGTAAAGTGGCCAAGTGGCCAGCCAATGACAGGTCATAAGCCCTGTAGATGCCTAGACTTCTAAATTACCTTTTCTGAAATATTCTTAATCTCTGTTGTAATATGTTAAGATATTAAAATATCGACATAACCTCAAAGTAATGAAACAAGATTTACCTGTATTCTGGGCCAGTTTTGCAAGCCGGAATCAAAATATTTTGGTGATTCACATATTGGAGTCCTTTTGGTTTTCAGTTGTTCATTTATCACGCGTTTTCGACTATTTAAAGCAACGGTCTTCGACGAAACGGCGCTTTAATTTTGAACAACTGTCAAATTTATTTTTGCTCCCCCCCCCCCCCCCCCCGAATCTACCGAAATCTACCGATTTATTTTTCTGAATCTACCTATTTTCGCTTGATCCAGTCTGGCAACCCTGCTTCAGGATTATTCTCAATTCTATGCCAAGGGGTATTTCACCATATTATAAATTCTGATTAGCTTGTATGTCAGACATGTCTATATATTAAATTCCTTTCTCAAAAAGGTTTTCCCTCACAGTTGCGATAAATTTCAAGAAAATTACCCACATATTACGGCTTTTTTTGCAGAAATTGTCAAAAGCGGCCATTTTGTACAGGTACCTAATTGTTGTTCTCGTGTCATCATAACGAACGGACCGCGAATGATTATTGTGACACGTGGGAGGAAAATGACCTCTATGCCCACACACATAAGCCGGTTAATGCGATGCATCTATGTAGGTCAAGGGACGTCAATAATATAATTATTGTCACAATATTATTATATAGGTAGGTTAATTGTTAATTCTTTACTTATTTACCTATAGTCCTTAAAATATAGCTTGATTAAATTGACAGCTGCCAAACTAATGTAACTAGTGATGGAAATTACTCCAACAATGTTTGAGTATGTCCAAATGCTTGCAGACTGGCTGGATTTCGATTAATAGTTTCGATTTAAGGTAATTTATAAACAAATACGTTTATTTCTATTTTTATATATTTTTAGCTTTTTAATCTTTATTTTCTATTGATGAACCTGAATTATAAAAATAAAACTTTTTTTTTTAGTTGGTTGGAAGAAATCGCCATTTGGCAATAAGTCCGCCAATGCACAAATAAAATTATGTACAAAAAGTTAAATAAACAAAAAATTTCCTCCCTAAGGAGTTGTTCATATTTAAATTTGTTGCAACAGAGAGGGAAAACATTTTCGAGAAGGGAATATGGGAGTCTAGGCATTTACAGGGCTTATGACCTGTTAGGGCGTTACATTTTCAGTTTCAGTGCTGCAGAGCAGCGTTTATTTTATAATTAAAAAATACATATAAGAATTTGTTATCCACTAAATCTAAAGACTTTTCGGTGGGACACATTTAAAAAAAAAAAATTATGACAGGTTTATATTACATTTATTTTATTTATATTTTACAGATTTATTTATAAACAGGCACTATAAAGTATCTAGAAGATATTTCTTCAGCTCTTTTTTTTTCATTTGAAGATTTTTCGTGTTAATGATGGTTTGTGGGAGATCATTGAACAATCTTGGAACAACGCAATTTAATGTTCGCTCTCCGAAGTAATTTGTAATACATGTACATGTTACACAGTGTGTAAAGTGGCCACTTAAACCAGCCAATGACAGGTCGTAAGCCCTGTAAATGCGTAGACTCCCACATTCCCGTCTCTAAAATATTTTCCCTCTCTGTTGCAACAAATCTAAATATGAACAACTCCTTAGGGAGGAAGTCCAGCCAGTTTGCAAGCATTTGGATATGCTCAAACAGTGTTGAATTAACTACGTGGTAAAAGAAGAAGTATAAAAATTGGAAAAAAAACTTCAGGCGTTGCCTAGTAGGTGATGTGGTCCAGCCGGATGAATCTCACCGGCATTATAAAGGTTTCAGCTCTTTTATTTTTTATTTATTTACAATTTTTAAAATCCCGTTAGGGTTACATTAGAAATTTAATATTGTCTAGTCATTTTATGTCTCGTCTAGTCTAGTTAGTTCAGTCATCATGTGCTTTTTCAGATTGATTTTAAATTTGTCTCCAGTAAAAGTTTTCAAGTAGTAAGGTAAGTCGTTGTAGTGTTTAAGTCCATTATGTAGTATTTTTGACTGTTCTGTATTTGTCTTTGCTTTTTCAATATGATAGTGTTGTTGTTGTCTGGTGTTATATTTGTGTATGTCAGCATTTTTTACTAATATTATGTCGTCGTCTTGTATGTTTCCCAGTGTTATTTTGTGCACAATTTTTAAGGTGTTAATTTTAGTCAAGTAGTTCATGTCAAACTGGTGTGTTTTTTGTACAGTTCAGTCGTAGAGGTCAGGTAGGGTAGGTTGTATGTTAGTTTGTTTACTTCACAGCAGTCAACAGATGGAAGAGTTGAGAAGATGTGGATGTTTAAACATAGGCAGAATGATAAATGTTACACAGTGTGTAAAGTGGCCACTTAAACCAGCCAATGACAGGTCATATGCCCTGTAAATGCCTAGACTTCCATATTCCCTTCTCAAAAATGTTTTCTCTGTAGTTGCAACAAATTTAAAAATGGAAATTACTGATCACTGACCGTGTACCGATCAAATCGATTTCATCAGTTTTTTCATGCAAACATGATACTACTCTGTTTCCGAAAATTGATAAAAAACGCAAAAACAAGCATATCATAACACTTTGAGCATCGGCCGAATAAACATATAATTTACCCCGTGCCCGGCCCATTTTTGTGAAATTTCATGCTTTGTGAAGGGTTTCTTAAAAGTGTCATAATTATGAAAATACTAGGTTAAATCAATTGAAACTTTTCATATTTATTTGAAATAATTAAATAAGTCATTTTTGTACGATAGTTTTGCCAACATTAGCATTTATGGAGAGCCACGTTGCGCATTGCTATGTTCGCACATATACAGGGCCTAGCTTTTTTTTTGTTCTTTGCTCCAGGATGGAGTCGTGTAAACACGTGAATATAATAACCATGCGTTGTATTCCGGACCCATGTTTTCACGTGGTTTACCAGCAGCGTAAAATTACTAAAAAAAGTCACTAAATATCAATAAAATGCACCTTTTTAGACAGCTGGTAAACCACGTGAAAACACGGGACCGGGACACGACGCATGGTTATATAATCACGTGTTTACACGGCTCCGGGTACAAAGTGTTAAATACTTTTTTTTCATTAACAACAAATGTATCATTATTTTACATTGATAAATTTGTCCCATCTTTAGCATTTTCATCAATACAAGCAGAAACTAAATTTAGACTATTAAATTATTAATTAATTTCGCAGTAAAAAACTACTAAAATTTAACTTCAAACCAGTAAAAAACTAAATTTAGACTATAATATTGTCGACCAGTAAAATATTGATATTTTGTGGAGAAAAAAATATTGAAAATTAATTAAGTGAAACGTACGTAAATTTCGAATCGTTAAAGCACAAAAATGTAATCACTATCTCTAACGTTTGTGGCGTGTCTGGCATATGTACCTCAATAACAAATAACTTTCGACGTGCTTAAAAACATGCTAAGCATTTGAGCGATCACAATGAACAAGCCTAAGTTATCGTAGACATAAGTCAACGCGTGTGTAATCTCTAAGTCAACGCTCGAGTTTTGTTTTTTGTTTTCCTGGTAATAAATAAAGATCACTGGCGAAAAATCGGCGTTTACTATAAAAAATAATACAATATATTGCATTTGCAAAATAGTAAGGAGAATCTAACATAAAAAAAAGTAAAAATTACAATTACTGTGGCTTCTTGATATTTGGCCGGCTAACCGCCGGATAGTGCAATGAATAGCGTAATAAATAATAAACAAATAATAATAGCAGTTTTGGAATATTTTCCATATTTACACCGGTGAAATTCAAATATGTGATTGCGCAGCAGGATTATACGTCGCGAAATATTTTATAGATAAAATAAGGAGCGAAAGCGCACGCACAAATTTTTACCTCGTCAATTTTACTAAAAACAATATAACAAAAGTAGTGAAAGTATAAAAAAAATCATAGTAAATTGTTATTTGTAAAACGGTGATTATTACTTAGGTGTTGGTAATTATTCAAAGTGTAATACAAATTAGTTTTATTCTTTGTGTGACCAAAAAGTGCAACTCTACCTACTACAATACAAGCAAGTACAATACTGTAATTATGACTCGCGCAAATTCAGAAATGATATTAAATTTAAATGATCGTATTATAGCGCTTAGTGGGGAAGTAAATCAACTAAAGGATTTGATAGTTGAACAAGGCAAAATGATTCAGCTTTTACTAACTGCAAATACTTCAAAACAAGGGACAAATCACTCATACGTTGACGCTGTCAAAAAAGTAAACAACATACCGAGGCATACTATCATCGTTACTTCGAATGATTCTAAAATAGATAGCGAAGAAGTAGCCAAAAAAATTAAGTCAAATATTAATGTGTGCGATCTAGGCATTGGTGTTAAGGAATTTCGAAAAGCAGCAAACCGAAAAGTAATAATTAGTTGCGAAAACAATGAAGAAAAAGACTTACTGAAGAATGCCATTAACAGATCATCGAGCGGCGGACTTAAAGCGGAAGAAGCCGTTATCAGGAAGCCACTTGTTATTTTTAAATATGTGTTGAATGAAATTAAAGAAGAAGAACTTTTAATGTCACTTAAAAAACAAAACAAACAATTGAAAAATATCGGTGAAAAAGACATTAAAATTAAATACAGAAAACGGGTAAAAAACGAACACTTATGTCATATTGTGGCGGAAACTACGCCTACAATTTGGAAAGAGCTAATCTCCGCCGAAAAAGTGAATATCGGATACCAAAAAATAATTGTAAATGACGAGTCGCCACTGATCCGATGTACTAACTGCCTATTTTATGGACACACTAAACGTTTCTGTGACAGGAAACTGACATGCGCATATTGCACCGAGGAACACAAAATGCAAGACTGCAAGAAAAGGCAAAATACGGACACCTCGCCAAAATGTGTAAATTGTGCTGATGGTTCAAATGATCATTCGGCACTCAGTTTAGATTGCCCTGTAAGAAAACGAATGGATTATATAGCCAGAGCGAGGATACAATATTTTGATTGCTAAAATGGTAAATCTGGATTGTGATTATATTGATTATGAAACATATAATATAGATTATGAGCGAACTATCAATATCGACGAATGGATAAAAAGGGAAATAACAAGCGAGAAACTTGTTTGTTTACAATTAAACATACGGTCACTCACTAAACATTGGGATGAGCTGATTCTCACACTAAATACATCGCTCGAAAATATCGATATTTTAACAATATGTGAAACGGCAGTCAAAGACGAAAGACAATTACAATTATACAAGATAGAGGGTTATAATATGTTTAATTACTGCCGAGAAAACAAATCAGGTGGTGGTATTGTACTTTTCATAAAAGATAATATCGGTTTTCAAGAAAAAAAAATCCAAAATATTGGGGAAGTGTGTGAATGTATATATGGAGTTTTATCATTAAAAAGTGGTAAAAAAATTCATCTCTTCTCAATCTACCGACCACCAAATAAAAGTAAGTTTATTTTTATCTGTGAAATAGAAAAACTACTCAGGAAAATCGACGAGAAGGACTCTATTATATGGCTCGGAGACATCAATATAAACCTTTTGGAACAAAACAATGGTACCGTACAAAAATACGAAAACATGATGGCTTCATTTGGATTAATAAGATGTATTAAAGACGTAACGAGGGAAGCAATTGTGCAGCAGAGGACCGTCTGCTCGTGCCTGGACCACATTTATATTCGTGACAAAGAGAGTATGGTATTGAGGGCATGTGTTCATGAAAGCTCTATAGCAGACCACTACATGACAGCTGTTTTCATCCCATTAAAAAAAACCGTACACATCGTAAGGAAAAAAACATCATCATTTTTATCTGACAAACTTATTGATACTAATATTCAAAAAATAAATTGGAACATCCTAATGGTAGAAACAGATCCTATCACTCTTTATAAAAAAATTTTAATTAATTTTAATACAGTGTATGAAAATAGTAAAATGGTGCGTTCGGAAGAAAACAATATCAAGCATTGTTCCAGAAAGATATGGATTAGTAATCATCTTTTAGAAAAAATTAAAATAAGAGACTCTTTATGGAGAAGATGCAAAAGTTCGCCCAAAAATATATCTTTTGGTACTGAATATAAACAATACAGAAATAAATTAAATAAATGTATTATACAGGCCAAGAAAACATACTATAATGAGAAATTTCACGGCTGCGGAAATAACATCAAGGCGACATGGATCCAAATCAATAAGGTGATGGGAAGAAAGGAAAAAGCCGATTGTGACGAAATATTGGAAAAATACTTTTTGAAAACGGAATCTATAGAAGATACAGCAGAAAAATTCGTTACTTTTTTTCAAGAAGGAGTAAATAAATTACTTCACAAATGCAACATCAAAACAAATGTATCAACATTTAAATCAAGACTTCACTCGATGTATTTACCTCGGGCCAAAACCTCACAAATTACTAAAATTATTGGGACAATGAAAAATTCGAGAACTACGGGTATAGACAATATAAGAATGTATGATATTAAAAAATATGTTTCAATTTTGAGCCCTGTGATTACGCATCTTATCAACCTTATTTTGAGTACTGGTTTAATTCCAGAAGTGTTCAAGCACAGTATAGTGAGACCTATTTACAAAGGGGGAGATCATTCTAATGTAAATAATTATAGACCGATATCTTTATTGCCTGCGATCGAAAAAATATTAGAAAAATATGTGTGTATTAATTTGGATCAATATTTGGAGAAGTTCAATATTATTGATCGTTGTCAATTCGGATTTCAGAAAAAAAAAAGTTGCGACGATCTATTACAGAAATTCGCAGATTACATAAATAATGAATTGAATGGCTTACAGCACATCTTGGTTTTATTTATAGATTTTTCAAAAGCATTCGACACTTTATGTCACTCAAAATTATTAGAAATATTAGAGTCAATTGGGATAAGGGGAACACTGCATTCTTTTTTTCAAAATTATTTATCGGGGAGAAAAATGAGCGTCAAAATTAAAAACATTTTAAGTTCAGACAAGGAATATTTATCCGGAGTACCTCAGGGATCGATTTTAGGCCCAAAATTATACATAATTTATGTGTCATTTATAAAAAAATTGTTTCGGAATGTTAAAAAATTTATCTTTGCAGACGATACGGCACTTGTGATTTCGGGGAAAAATCCACTAGAAATGCAAGAAAAAATGCAAAACGATTTTAATAAACTTTTGAATTGGGCACATGATTTTGGTCTCATTATTAATACAAAAAAAACAAAATGTTTGTATATCAAATCACCTCATGCTAAAAAATACATACTTCAAAATTTCATTGCCCATAATGTTGACTGTCTACATAATAAAATTCCACTACACTGTAACTGCGATATTATTCAATTTGAAAGTCAATATAAATATTTAGGAATATATATAGATGTAAATTTTAAATGGAATTGTCAAATATCTAACCTTTGTGATCGATTGCGGACTCTAGTTAGTACTTTTTATAAGTTATCGTTTATTCTGCCTAAAAGTACACTCAGAATTATTTATTTTTCCTTGGTGGAGGCTATTCTAAGATATGGTATCAAAGCATGGGGTCACTCAACAATCACAAACATAAAAATGATACAGAGTTTACAGTGTTCCATCGTTAAAAAAATAGTCTCTAATGATATTTACAAAATAAGGAGTAACAAATGTGTATTATATAAATCTATTAAGGCGCTGCCGGTTCGAGGAATTCTGTGGCTCTGTATCATTTTGGAACAAAGAAATAGTGATGAATTCAAAAATTTATTGGAACATGGTTATAACACAAGATTTACACAAAATGATGGTTTAGTGATTCCAAAGACAAGAAACAAATATGGGACAAGAACTTTAAAATATGTGGTTCCAGTTATGTTTAATTTGTTACCAAACAATCTGAGAAATGGCACTACCAAAAGTGACAAGGGCAAAATAATAGACTGGCTATTCGATCAGGAGTTTATATATTTAAAAAATTGAATATTTGTAAATATAGATATATATAAAATAGAATTTATAACTAAGTAATATTTTCATGGATGTTTGTGTGTGTATATGTATGTTCACATGTATGTATGTATGTATGTATGTATGTGTATATATGTGTATATATGTATGTATGGATATGTATGTGTGCATGACCGGGTATAAATATGTATGGATATGGATGAGGATGATATATAGATATAGACTTACATATAGATATAGATATAGATATAGATAGATATGTTAATAAATAATGTTTTTAATAAAATGCTTTGTGCCCATTAAATATGTAAACACTTATGTTTAAAATTTTGGTACTCCGGTTCTGTAATTATTTATTTTTTATCTTAAAATTGCGTGATCATTCACTTATTTTTTTTGCTTTTTTTTTACATCTTCTAAATATTTTTTTTTTTTTGAAAGCATCAATTACATGTACTTTTTTTTCGCTCCCTATATCTAAGTTAGTAGTAATTATTATTATAAAACCATGTAGGACTATCATATGATTAATTGTAAAGGATCTTTACCGACAAGCCATATTCATTGGCTTGGTGAGTCCTGTAAAAAAAAAAAAAATGTCAAAAATGTCTTAAAATAACTAAAATGTAATAAAATATTGTATGTACATAATAAATAAATAAAAAAAAAAAAAACGTAAATATTTTGACATTTGATATTAGGTGTTCACGGATGTTACATTGTGATCGCGAATACGATAAACAATCATGGTGAGAAAATGTTCTCACGTCGCTTATTAGCACGTCGATAGTTATTTGCGATTGAGCTACTGGAGATTCAATTTTATTAAAGTTAAAAATTTGTGTATCCCATAATTGGGAGCATTTTTTAAAAATATATTTTTTCCATAGAATTAAGAATAGTCCAGAAAACGCATACGCACATTAAACAGAAGGCGACTAAACTACTCATAAATGAGTAGGTTTACGTTTTGACCCACTAGTTTCTTTGTAGACGCCGCTTAGTACGCAACTCCTGATTTGAATTCAACTATGCCGTGTTGTGTCCTTTTAAAGTGTAGACATACTGCTAGGATCTTAAAGAAACAGGATGCAATCATATTTCACATGTAATTAGCAAATGAATGTGTATGTAGCAAATGCATTACTTAAACATTGAATTATTTTTCCATCTGTCAGATTGTCGAAGAAATGAAATGAACATTTCGTTAGTGTTGCCAGGGTAGTAAATTTTTTTACCCTACTTTGCTCATCTAATGAGAAAACTTATGAAAATTGGATCTCGGATTCAACCACTCTATCGTGGAAATTTGACCGACATTATCTTTAAAACATCAAATATTATTTAACATGATATAAAAATATCCGTTTTATGTAAAATAAAATTTGTTTTATATTTTAAGTTTAAAGTTCAGTAATTCAATTACTCTTATTAAATGACCCTTTACTTATCTACTATGTTGTGTCAATCAATATTTCCGCGTGCACAGTAAAATTTTAGAGAAATTAACATATTGGTTTTTTTTACCTTACATTTGTGTTATAATTATATTTTTTTCCCATCGTGCAACATTACGCGGCGACATCACGAATGCGCGCGGCGAAAGTGCGGCATAGTGGGGGAATTAATGGACATAGTCCGATGTATTCAAATATGATTCTACGCTCCTCCTGGACTATTCTTAATTCTATGATTTTTTCTATCGTTTTCTTTTGTTCAAATAGATATTTAAGAGGTATAGGTAGGTACATGACGTCATTATTGTATACTTTGTACTTGTGTGTAGGTACAATGTAAGTGGGAACGACGCGCGACGCGAGGATTGTAAGCAGAAAAAAACAGTTATGTTCCATTGTTATTTTTACGCTAATTCTTCAATATTTCCAAAGTTCCGCTGCCTTATCTGCCTTCTACTATTTGCGATGCACTTGGTTTGTGTTTTACAAATGGCCGACAATGAACACGTCAACAAAATACAGTTCTTCGGAGAGTCGGGATGTTGGCATGTCGGTAAGTTATGACACAAATTATTTATCGTATGGCGCCGGAGACGAACGCGATTACAAATACCTGATGAGTGATAGTAAGACCTGGAGCCAGCGTTGCCAGACCCGATCAAGCGAAAAAAGGTAGATTCAGAAAAATAAATCGGTAGATTTCGGTAGATTCGGGAGAGTTGGTGGGGGGGGGGAGGAGGGGGGCAAAAATAAATTTGACAGTTGTTCGAAATTAAAGGACTGCAATAAAAAAATCAAAAGGACAGCAGTAAGTGAATCACCAAAATATAGTGATTTATAATGTCTTATTTTTCTAACAAAAAAATGTAAATTACAATATTTCATTTCAATACTCAAATATTCACTTAAGAAAATGAATATTTGAGTTGGTTCTAATAAAAAATAATAATAAAATACATAGATTAAAATTCAAAATATTATTTTATTGAATGATGACACAATTTTATCAAAATATATAGTATTTTTATTGTCAAACAAAGAAATAATTCAATATTATGTCATTTTTTTTGGTGATACCGTGTATGTTGGATTTGATCCGACGTTTCGGCTACCATTGCAGGAGCCATCTTCAGGGAAAACTGTGTGTTTTATAGAGAAATGTATGTGTTTATGTACTAGTAATTTGTACAAATTACTAGTACATAAACATAATCATTCTTTCCTACAAAACTAGAAATGTGCCTACTGCTGACTGTGACACGGTACAAATTACTAGTACATAAACACACACATTTCTCTATAAAACACACAGTTTTCCCTGAAGATGGCTCCTGCAATGGTAGCCGAAACGTCGGATCAAATCCAACATACACGGTATCACCCAAAAAAGATACATAATATTGATAACAGTGACCGTGAAAACCTTCGCACCCAATTAAAGAAATAATTAACGCTTTAAAGTTCTTTCAGTGCAACTTAAAACATAAGAAAAACTGCTAGCTGTTGAAGTACTGAACAAATTATTAAAACAACGATCAACTAAATTTAAATAGATATTTAACTAAAGATAAAACCATTTACATTATTTTCAATATGAAAAGTGATCCCTCTACATTTCACTTAAAAAAATAGACATATTTTTCAATAATGTCATGAAATTCTATGCCATGATTTATTTTACCATATTATATTCAACAATACTAGCCAATTCCATAATTAATATATCATTCATTGTTTACTTCGGTAGTCAGATGGCAGAAGGAACCATCTGTATTTTTGTCTATGTTTTTGTTTTCAAAAGTTTTAATTAATATTTCAGTAAATACACGCAGAATTTTTTTTTTAAATTAGCGTCATTTAGAATGGAAATTTATTATTGAAAAGCAACACTAAAGTATTTTAGTTTGTGGATTGAAGTCTTGAAATTAGACGTATTCCAGCTCTCCTGAACATTTTTGAAAATTACAGGTGGTCCCTTCTGCCATCTGACTACCGACTTATGTACGATAGGTAAGCAATTTTTTAAATAAGCAACTGATGGCAATCGAAGTGCGCAAACAAGCAATAAATTATTATAATATGAATTCGTTTTATTTGCATTGAAATTTTGTTCTGTGGAAAAAACAAGGAAATGTATAAAAATCGGTAGGATTTCAATCGAATTCGGTAGATCGGTAGATTGCATCCAAAATCGGTAGATCTGGCAACGCTGACCCTACTACAGAAATAAGAAAGCGGGCGAAATATCTCAATATTAACCTATGAAGAAAAATCAGCAGCGTTGCCAATGCTTATTTTCCAAATTCCCCAAAAATCTATATCAACTTACCCAAATGGGAAGAAAACAAAGTCCCGATTCCCTACAAATTCCCGACGAAAAAAAGTTTTGATAAAATATATATACGAGTATATTAACATTAAATAAAAACTGGCTAGAATCGTAAGTGTAGCAAGGGTCTACCATCGGTAATTTTGCCATTTATCCACATATAACATAACCATATTTTATAATAAAAAAAAAATAGACCTAAGGTTTAGACCTGATGATTAGTCATCCTCGATATTTCGAGGGGACGTTTGTGGGCTCTTAAGAAGAATTAAAACTAATATTGTTAATAACCTACCTTAGGATTATCTTGCGCTTTTTTATCAACAACTTTTAACAACCATTTATAATTTTTTGCTCAAAACCGTTATTATTTTGAAAGATAATAAAACAAAACGCAAGCAGTCATTTGTGCAAGTACCTAATGTGCTCATTAGACTGTCATTGTTTTCATTTTCCGTTAAAAAGGGGATCCCGAATTACCATTTGAAGTTGATATTGTGTTGCTATAAAAATATATCGATTTCATTCATAATAATAACAATGTTTTAATCACTTACTATCAAACTATCGACGTGTTAGCTAAAGATAAATATTTAAATAGTAAAATGTTTAAACCCCCGCATAATACCAAACCCCACAAAATACCCAATCGAGTTGAGATTCCCCACATATGAGGAATTCCACTGTTTTCTAATTTATTTTTTTCTATTAGCGTACTATTTAACTTAGCAAATTTTTTTTGTGCATTATTTACAAAGATATTATTTTTAAAGTTACATTTATCAAATACCGCGCCAAATGACTGTAATCAGTGTGTCACTTTTCAGTAGTGACGTCATGAAACGGTTGGCGTTCTTACTTTCACTGACCTGACAAGAATCTATGGAATATTGCTTTGATTACTTCATTTAGTTGATCGTAATTTGCTCATTTCTATGTTATGGTTGTTTTTACGAACGTTTCGATTTAGAAAAACCTAGAAAGTTGACATAATCTCTGGTTGAAATGTAAAATTATACTCTTTTTTTTCTATGGTCAAAACGTTCCTTACAAGGTGCGGGGGCTTTAAAGCGGAAACCGGAAATACTACACGTAGATATAAGGAGTGACGTCATTATTTACGATTTAAAAACGAATACTATTTTTAACATTTTTATTTATTTTTGCGTGCGTTTTTGAGATATTTCATCCTACTCCAAATTGTTTAAATATTCACGTGTACACGAAAACATTTTAAAAATTTGATTCCGGGTTGGGCTGGAATTCCTCATTGGCAACTTTGCAAATCAGGTTCATTCGGTGACACGAAAAGGAAATAAAATAGTCGAGTTGACGATCGTGCTCGCGATCGCAAACATCTTCGTTGGCTCGACTGCGTCATGGTAGTTTATCAGAAGGGAATGTGTTGTTTTCCCAGAGCAAATAATAACAAAGAACGAGAGAAGGTAACTCTGGGAAATGTTCAAGAACAGCTGGATACAATTATTCAAACTGCCACAGTATATTTTTTAATATGTTTTTAAATTTCATTGATAAATCTTAATTACATACATTTAACAAAATATTTTTACTTTTTAAATTCACATTCTACTGTTAATGATAATATTTTTAACATCCTTTGTAAATGTTGTCTGAGTCTTTTGTTTAGTTTTGTCTGGTGGTTTATGGTATAATTTCAGTCCCTGGTTTAATAGTCTCGACTGTCCTTGTCTCATTTTAGAAGGTGGTATATTATATTTTTCTAATATTCTCGTATTATGTCCATCCAGACAAGGAAGGTGTTATTTACAGTTACAAAATATTTATTTTCTCCATTTTTTGTTTTATCTAGAAACGTCCTTCTTTCTTATGACGGCAGTATATTTATGTAAAGTAACTTTGTTCGTTGTTCTTTTAACTAATTCATGCATTTGTTTACTACACTGCGACCATATTATTAATCCGTATACAAACTGTAGAAGTATGAAAGCATTGTATATAGTTGACATCACTGGCGGCTCCTGACCAAAAATATTGGCAGTGCATTTCTTTACATTTTGTCAACTTGTATATTATTTAGTTCAATAATATTATAATACTATGATAAGTATGACGTGATAAACGAGCACTAGTATGACAGCCCGCGCATCGGAACCAGAAACGCTAAATGCGCCCAACATAATACGCGCGTTATAGTTAACTAAATTCGTACTAATATCATGTCATTACTCATGTTCAAAGTGACATTACAAACGAACTTCAAATCTGCGCATGCGTTGGCAATGCCCGGAATATGTATAATATTATCTTCTCCCTCTAACGCACAATTCATCGGTATGAAGCATTGTCTGTCTCGCTCAAATGATGATTTTTTGAGATATGATATATTTCGTACAAATTCAGGGTAAAAGATTGTGCAAAACAGAATATGAACTGGGACGATTGCGCATGCGTAGACAAGATGAGAAAATCGTCCGCTACGGTTGATTTCGCTAGATCTTTTGGCGCTAGTGTTGAATATTATGATGTTTACGTGTATAATTTTGCAACGAATCCCTATTTCTTTCTACGTGCTTATAACATATTTTTATTATCAATAAAATGACTAATTTATTTACACAAAATTTTACTTGGCATTGCACTGCACTTATGCACATACTTAGGAACCGCCTCTGGTTAATATGTTAACGTATAAAAGACTATGGTAACTTTGCGCACGGTGGTGTAATATTGTGTTACCACAAGCAAAAGACGGAATATTCCAAAGGTAAGACATTTGAAAAAAAAACATGGATACATAATGTTTGATAATTCATTTTCCATAATTTATAAAAATTAACGTATAATATATCCCACGATGTCAAAATACTCCTATCCGCTGATGATCTGAAGATCTTCAGACTTATTCAAACTCATTCGACTGTTCGATTGTTCAAAGAAATTCGGATAATCTTGAGGGCTGGTGCACCAGAAATTTTATTTTTCTTAACGTGGATAAGTGTCATGTAATGCGGTTTTCTCGAATAAAAAATACATTGGTTTTTCAATATAGCACTAATGCTATTACTAATAATACGACAATATCTCTTGTAAAGAGAATAAAATATCTGGGTGTCACCTTTGATGATAAATTAACTTTTGTAAATAGAGCCACAAAAACCTTAGGCTTTGTTATCAGAACAACAAGAGAGTTTAAGTCTGTTAATGCATTGACAATATTGTACATGCCCCTAGTAAGAATCCAGTTAGAATATGGGTCCTCAGTTTGGTCTCCTTATTATGTTACCTATATTAACAGTGTGGAGAAGGTCCGACACAAGTTTTTAAGATTTATGAATTTCAAATTAAACATTCAAATTAGAGCTTAACTATAAATGTTTAATGAAGCAGTTAAAATTAATATGCATTAGTGATAGAAGGAAAATTTTAGATTTAGTGCCGCTTTTCAAGTTATTAAATAATGTTCTTGACAGTCCCGAACTTTTAAATTGTGTGAATTTTTATGTGAGACAGCGTGGGACGAGACAAAATATTTATTTTGCTGTTGATTTGCATAGTTCAAACTATGCCAAATACTCGCCTATTCCACGGTTCCACATGTTAGCGAACAAACATGGAAACATAGATTTATTTAATTTATTTTTATACCAATTAAAATCATTACTTTTTAATCACTTATTTTCTAGATTATAAAAATGTACCAAGTGTTTTACCGTTTATGCTATAATACGTCGGCTCTGTTACTTCAATACTTTTTATATTTAAACCCTTTATTTATTGTTAATTTTCTGCATACTCATGTTATAATTTCTTATTTAATTTTTCATTATTATTTCCTTATTTTCTGCTGATTTTATTTCATGTATATATATTTTCTATACTGTGTGCAGTGTTTTGTTTCATTATAATTGTTTTTCAATATTATTTTACACTTTGTCAAAGGCGCTAGCCGTCGAAATAAATAAATAAATATTTAGCCCTGCTATGGCTAAATAAAATAAAAACTATTAATACGCCGCTCATTTTATATGCTTGCAATAACCGACTGATCTGATCACACAAACACTGGCCACAGAACAGGGTCTCCGTCTTCCTTGTAATGAATTCTATCATCAAGCTTTATATTTTTTGTATGTAAATCCAGCATCGTGATACAAATTATCAAACCCGGTGTGAATGTCCATTTGAAAATACGAAATTTTTTACATCATGGTATTTAAAAAAAAAGAAAAGATAAATCAAGAGTTAACTCTTGTGTGACTGTGATGTGAATTTGGCCCTGTTACAGCAAAATGAATTAAAAGTCATAAATACGCCGCTCATGTTACACGCGCGCAACTCCCACTACTGTCAATAACCGAATGAATATTGAATCTGTTTCACACAACACCGGTCACAGAACAGCGTCTCTGTCTTCCTTGTTATGAGTTCTATCTTCGTGCTCTCTCTTATGCATACGCATTACTGTAATGCCGTCACATTCATTTTTCGCGAGGCAAGGATAAATATTTTTTGTACTAAAATCCAGCTTTCAAACCCAAATCCAGTGGGAAAATGTCCATTTGAAGATTAAAAAAATACAACTTCATCGTTTAAAAAAATAAGAGATATATATCCAGTCTTGTATCATATCACCCCCCATCTCACACACTTACACCCACACAAACACACTAACATGTATTGTACGAGTATTTAATGTATTTCTGTGGATATCTGTCATTGGTTTTATTCTCTGTATATTTTATTTGTATATTTTTTTTTACATTTATTACTGTTGACATCCCCAATAAATAAAATAAAATAATATAAATAAATATGTAGACTAGTGTGACGTCGTTTTTCGGCCTCGTGGTGTAATGGTCAGCGCGTTAGCTTGTCATGCAAGGGGTCTAGGGTTCGATACCCGACATGGTTGATACGAAATATTTATTTAAAAGGGGGTTTTCAGGCTAGAATATTTCATAGTCCCTGGACTAGTCCCTGCAGCGTAAGACTGATCACCTTACCTTCATGTAACAAAAATGTTCAAGATACGCTGCGATTGGTGTACCGATGCAGTGCCCTATGCACGATTTGGTGTGAAAAGGGAATGATGATGATGAGTGTGACGTCACAGCCACACAAGAGTTAATATAACACTGACGATTTTTTGATAATCAAAGATGTCCCATAAATTACCGTAAAAATCTGCACGGTATGTTGCACTGAAAAGGCAGATCTCAAAGGGGTGTAAAAACCGCAAGTAGTCCGTCAAATGAGGCCCGTGTGGCCGATTGGAACCTGAAGGGCTGATTACCGAAGGCCGAATTTCCAGCATGTAACAGTCGACTACATCCACTAGTTTTTTTTGTGTGAATGTAAATTGACCACGCAATTCCGAAGACCATGCATTTATAATATTTATATTTTGAGTAGGAAGTTCCGGACGGAATGCGGTGTCATGTTGTGCCCACACTCTTGATTAAATAACTGTGTAGTAACAGGTATTAATGGGTAATTGGTTGTCTTTGTCCAGGTGGATAAATGCGTAGTAGAGACAGAACCACCCGCTACTTGCCAAAAGTCCTGGAAAAGAAATTAAGTTTGCCGACGACATTGGACCATTCTATAACAATCAAACAGACGTACCAACAAACAATGGCATAAACGAAGACCTGACTATGTTGACTAAATGGCCAAACACAAACTTACCTACGCTTACTGAAAAAAAATGCAATATTATCCATTTTGAATCTAAAAAAAAATGACATAAAATAGATGTACACATAAATATAGTACACATAAATTGAGCGTGTTAAATATTTAGGATTAACAGTAGATAGACAATTGACATGGAAAATTCATATCAGCAATTTAATTAGCAAAGTGGCGACATTATCGAGTCATTTTTTAAATATCAAAAATTTTGTTTCAAAAACGGAAAAAAATCTAATGTATGAAGCCTATGTAAAAACTAAAATATGTTATATGCAACTACTATGGGGAACAGGATATCAAAATGACATAAACAGACTACAAAGACAACAAAATAAAATATTAAAGTTAGCATATTATGACCTTCCCTATCTAACAGCAACTAGAGAACTTTTTATACAAACAAAGCAATTAAATGTAACTGAACTCTTTCAACTAGAATCATTAAAATTTATCCATAAATTAGCCACTGATGTTATTGTAGACGTAGAACTAAAACTTGTAAAAAATTGTAGTAAACATGGACATAATACGAGAATATCAGAAAAATATCATAATATACAGCTTGATTGATATGAGTATCAATAAAAAATGTATATATTGTATATACTCATGATGATTGTCATAATTCCCATTCCCCTATACACGATCTCCTTTCCCTAATAATATATCCAACCTCTCAGTTAATGATTCCGGCCCCCCCTGCGGTGCTATTCTGAACCGCTCTCGCGGCTGTGAAAAAACACTTTATCTTGTGTATTTTGTATGTAAATACCTACACGAGATAAATGGTTTTTCTACGGCCGCGAGAGCGTTTGGAATATCAGCCCTCGTAATGATCCCGTTTATCCGACTATAATCCCATTTTCCCACCCATTCTCCTCATCCATAATCCCGTTTCTACTTCTATAATCTATTCTCCCCATCCATAACCCGTTTCTACTACTATAATATATTCTCCCCATCCATAATCCCGTTTCAACTACTATAATCTATTCTCCACATCCATTATTCTATTATTCCATTTTCCCCACCCATAATCTCATTATCCCCCCTCATTATTCCATTCTCACCACCCGTTATCCCATTCTTCCCATTCATTATTCCATTCTCCACACCCGTTTTTTCATTCTCCCCACCTATTATCCCATTCTCCACACCCGTTAACCCATTCTCCCCCCCTATTATCCCATTCGCCCCACCCATTATCCCATTCTCCCCACCTATTATCCCATTCTCCCTACCCATTATCCCATTCTCCCACCCATATCCCATTCTCCCCAGTTATTATCTAGAACTATAATTCCATTCTCCCCACCCATTCTCCCACCCATTATTGCGTTCTCCCTATCTATTTTCCCGTTTCTAGTGCTATAATCCTGTTTCTCCGACAATAACCCAATCCTCCCCACCCATAATCCCATTCTCCCCACCTATTATCCTATTATCCCCACTCATTATCCCATTTTCCCCATCCATTATCTAGAACTATAATTCCATTCTCCTCTCACATTATCCCATTCTCCAC
>NW_028280221.1:0-2500 GCF_059751315.1 Micrasema longulum | reverse complement strand
CATTCTGGGCGCCTATCCTTCGCACATGACTCTCTGATATCTCGATACTGTTGGGTCACCGAGCCACAAACACACGCACTGGGTCAGGTCTTGACACTTCGTAGATCAAATCGACAAGTTACTTTATTGTCTTTTGTACAATGTTGTAATGTACCATCAACGGGGTATTTTCGCAAGTCGGGAATAACGTCAAAATTAAATGTACATTTAGAGCGGATTTTACGATTTTAATGATATAGGGGATGTAATTAAGAATAGTCCAGAAGGAGCGTAGAATCATATTAGAATATAAACAAATTACAACAGGGATGGAGAATACCTTAAATAAGGGAGTATGGAAGTCTAGGTATTTACAGGGCTTATGACCTGTCATTGGCTGGTTTAAGTGGCCACTTTACACACTGTGTAACATTCACCATTTTACCTATGTTTGAACATCCATATTTCTTCAATTCTTCCATTTGTTGATTTTAGTGAAGTCAGAGAGCTAAAACCTTAATTGTTGTAAAGAGATTCATCTGACTGAATTGTTTTCAGGGGTTGCCTAGTATGTAAAATAATCGTAGCGATGAAAAATTGTTTTTTTTAACTAGTTTTAAAATTTAATTTAATCGTGACGTATTAGGGGCGTGGCCAATGCAATGGAGCGTTTTTGCGGGAATTTTAAATTATAAATTTAAGTGTTTCGTTTTATTAAAATGTTTTTATTATTTTTTTATACATTTTCAAGAAACTTTGCAGTATAATTTAATCAACAATATTTTGAGTTTCTCCAAATTTTCGTAGACATGGACTGGATTCAACTCCCCATCCTTAAATATCAAGTCTACAAAAACCTAGAAATAATATTGATTCCATATTTATGTTTCATTTACTGAATGGATTAATTGATGTACCATCGTTATCGTTACTGGAACAAGTGGCATTCAATGTTCCGATCCGCCAGTTGCGAAATAATAATGCGCTGTTCCTTGATCAGCACAGCGCAAACTATGGCTCGCATGCACCAATGTCCCGATTGTATCGTATTGTAAACTCGAGACAAGATCTGGACTTTTTTGGTGTAAGTCTTTATAGATTTAAAAATCACCAAGAATAAACCGGATCTTGTCTTGGGGTAGTAATTTTTTTTTTTTTTGTCCTAGCTTTAATTTTATTTAGTTGTATTTTATTTTATTAGTGCCTGTATTTATTACAAGAAATTGTCTATCTATATAGAATGGACTGCATAAGTCCGTCAAATAATAACAAATTACCTTCTCTTAACTGTTCTTCATCTCTTTTGTAATATTTTTATTATTTATTTATAAATCATATAACACAAGGCATTTTACAAGTATAATACGTTGAATTACATTCCCAGAAGTTACAACAACTCAATTCGGGACATAAATAATATTAAAATTTAGAAATAACACATATTGAGAACAACAAAGAAAGTTTAGCACCTTTATAACTAAATATATCACAAAAATATATACGCCTAAAATCTTTTCTAAAAAATCTTTTTAAAAAAACGCTATTAAGAATAAAAAAAAAGTAGTGAATCTACTAAGGGAGATAAGGTCATTAAAATCACATGCCATGCAGATGATGCTGCCCTATGCCAAGTTAGAATAATGATGAGAACATATCCATCTCAGTTAGTAAATATTTGGATGCCTAAGAAATGTCGTATAGTACAATGAACACATGATTATTGGAAACATAATTAGGATATACAAAACGTGCGAGGATAGATAGAGAGAAAATAAAAAATACGAAAAACAAGTAGAAAAACTAATTAGAAATACTAAATAGATAAACCAAATAACTGCTCAGAACGTCAGAGATGAAAGTACTAAAGGCAATCGCAGGGAAATCCCAAAAGAGGCAGAATCTAGAGTCACGAAGTTAGACGGATTTGCGATACTCAGTGCAAAGTAAATAGATTATGGAGAGATAACGTCAATAATTCCATTAATGGACAGCTCCAAAATCCCCTATACCATTGCCCACGAAATCCCGGCCGTTTACCGTCTGCCCGGAAGACCACCAAGGAGAGGGAAGAACAGCTGAAACCCAAAGTCTCAGGAGTTAACTTTTAGCTGATACTAAATTAATCGATCTTAACCGAGAAGAAGAAGATTAAAATTTCAGAAATAATTTTCTCTCAAATCTTCCAATATGTTATAATTCAATGTTCTAATTATTACCGCGCGTAAGAAAACATTTTTTGTATCCAACGTCCTGTAAAGCTGAACTTCCTCACGTATTCCCTAAAGAGTACCTCATGCCTTTAGATCTATGTATATTGGTAAAACAAGTAGATATTTCATAACTAGAATAAGAGAACAAAATACATAAGTGGCCCTTCTCATAAACTTGGTATAAAGTTACGTCTAGGCATGGTGGTAGAATACTATCCTCATTATAGTAGTAGAATATGAATGGAATTCCCTTCCCATTCTACGACTATGCCGAGACGTAACTTTATACCAGGTTATAAGTAAGGCCCTGA
>NW_028280220.1:0-69208 GCF_059751315.1 Micrasema longulum | reverse complement strand
TAGTCATAGTTTGCGTTGTGTCGATCAAGGAACAGCACATTATTATTTCGCAACCGGTGGATCGGAACATCGAATGGCACTTGTACCAGTCACGATGGTACATCAATTAAGCCATTTAGTAAATTAAACGAGTCAATGTTATTTCTACGGTTTTGCAGACTTGAGATTTTTAACATTGACTCCATTTTTCCCTAAGCGTAGTCTCCCGTTCGAGGCCAATTATCCATGCTACTCTCCTTAGCAGACGATGTTGCGCCGATTCAATATGATTCATCTGGCCTATATAGAAGGCAGACCAGACCACGGAGGCATATTCTAAAAAGGTGATATGAATCGACACGTGGATACCTGACGAAAATTTTGACGTTTACATCAAAAACCCTGTTCTACGCCGCTCGTAAAATCAACGGATTTATTTCACAAAATAAAACCTATTTTTACGATACATTGTCGTTTGGATAAACACTCAAGGCCCGCTGGCGCTGGGTCAAAAAAAATACGCGCGTGGTGACGGTGGGTCAGATTAGACCCAGTTTTAAAAGTTACCTTTTGGGCATTTTCGTAGATTTTTTAGTATTATTTAAACATCAAAATGTGTTCTGGTTTAATTAGAAGACGTGCAGTAAAGTTTTGTGTTTGATCTTTCTTCTCCGGTAGGTATAAGTTAATATTCAAATCGGTTCTTAGCATTTATTCTACATAGCCCTAATCTTTTTACACAACACCTTTCTCCTCGATCGCGTGTGAATTACTTGATAGTACTAATATTTTAAAATCAGTTATAATTACTCAAACTAGGTAACTTCAAAATCAGGATTTTCGAGTTAACCGCTAAAAATATATCTTTGTATCCTTATCCATTAATGCTACAAATAGATAAGTCGTGATGCATATCACATTATGATGATTTGAATGCACGACTCGTCTATTTGTAGCATTCATTGAAGAGGATACAAGGATGTGTTTTAGTGGTTAACGCAACTCTCCCTTCCCGGTGATGTGTAGCTAGTAGCTAGTAAACATTACAACTCATACCTTGAATAGCTCAATAAATATCGTAAATACTGGATTAAGATTTTCGGCATCCCTCCGATGTACATTTACTTATCAGTTAAAATATTTGTTTATTAAAAATTAATAGTTATTTGGAACAGGAAAGGCATTTTATCAGAAATTGCAGATAAATCACTAATACACTAAACAAATTACCTTGTGTCGCATGTCGCGGCGTATGATGTAAAAGATAACCGAATATGTAATTGTCTCACACACTCTTTACATCTCACTCTTGACACCGCTGGTATATTTGGGAGCGAGAGAGACAACTTAGCGCGTCACACGCCTATTACGCCAATTAAGTAGCTCTGCAATTTCGTCACAGTGGTTCTCTTGTTCGCGTTGCGAGCATGACCTGATGGTTTTTCCATATTTTTAGCAATTAAAAAAATATCATTACGTTTTACTATAAGTAATTAAAGCAATTGCCTATGAATATTAATTTTTTTCGATTTAATATCTCTCATTTTTTGCATGTGTAATGACTACACAGCACTGTAACGCGCCGATGTTTTTGACCCGGTAAGGGAACGTTAAAAATGCTGATTTTGAAGTTAAATAGTTACTGTACCCCACGAATTTATTACCATCAACAATGATTTGCAAATATTGTGAAATATATGGAGGGTGAAATTTAGTTTTAAGTTCTTTTTTTCCCTTAAATATTTCTTTTTTGCAATATGTAAATATAACAATTTTATTTTTAATTTTTATTATGGATTGTTTAAAGGATGGCAAGCGGATGTATAATTTGTATCATATATTTGCTTCCTATCTTATTTCAGTTTTTATGTACATATTATTACTTGTTACTTTATTACTATTTGTTGCTATATTATTGTTGTTAACATACCTATATGTAAATATTTTTCTGTCCCAAAATGAGTTTGTTGTAACTCCTGGGAGTACAAAAAAAATATTTTGTATGATTTAATAAATAAATAAAAAATATATAACAAAATACGTATCAAATACAAATTTATACAGGAAAGAAAGATATAGGATTAATAGATGTTTAAATAAAATTTTTTCTGTGTACGGTCGGATTAAGAATACATTCTGCCAGTGAAAAAGAGCCAGAATCCCAGACGAGTGCTTTCGACTCGATGGCTACTTTTAGGTATAGGTAAATCCTGATTAAGGAAATTGCGTGGAGATAAGCCCGCCCCGTACTGTTGTGTTTGGCGCGTTCGCCCACCATTCTTGAGGTGGTTCTACACTGCAATAATTCACTTCCTAAACTGGCGCCTGAGGCATAAGGCTGATCACCTTACCTTCTGGTAACAGATGATCGATATACTCTGCATCTAGTGTGGTATGATGATAAAATATCATTTATATCATACCTAGTGGCGCACTCTAGGGTAGGATTTTGGGGGTCATAACCTCCCGAAATTTAACAAGTTTATAATAAATATCAAATATATGTATATTATATTAATTCAAAATTACACCCGTTTACACATCCATGAACTTATTAAGGCTTCTTAGGCTGTGCCCGTGTTAAGCCATAATAATTAACAAGAATAAATAATACACAGTATAACAGATTAAATTATAATAACATGTGATGCATTAGAATAACAATCCAGAAAAATAAAATATAAATAACAAAGATTTTTTTTTCTTTAAATTTATTTATCAAAAGCATTCAAAAATTAACGTATAAATTACCAAAAAATATGTACATCGAAAATAAAAAATTGTCAAAGTAAAAGAGAAAACACAAAAAAACTTTAATATAAAAAAACACGTTCTAAATGCCAGATTCTCAGCAGACGTCTCTCCCTTGAGTCAGATATTTTTTTATTATTTTTTATATTTAATGGGAGCATATTATACATTTTTGGTTTATTGTACTCTAGTGTTCTTTTCCCGTATAAACATTAAATAATAATTATATATTAGAAAATAAATCTCCTAAATGAATGTGCGCACTTGCATGAATCTTTTTACAACCTTTAGTGAAAGAAATAAACTTTTTTGTTTTTTATCTTTTATATTAAAATAAGTTATTTTTTTGTTTTGTACACCATTTTGTGAAAAGGCCCTCAATTATATTGATGTGTTATTTGTTACAATCAATAAAGTGTAAAGTTTCCGCAAACCAAGTTTTGTAAAATTTCCATGGAAAATAAATGTAAAAATGTCATTTTTCAGTAAAAAAATTATAAATGCGCCATCTATGATTAATTCATTTCATATATTTGAAATTATGAATAATTGAACTAAATGACATTCACATAGCATTTATTAACCTTCTGTTTGAATTTTGTTTTTTTTATTCGTAAATGATTTTTTCTATGTCATATATTGCCTTGTTTAAAATAGAATTTCGTGACTTTTATCGGATAAAAGAATACACGCCCTGTTTTTTTAATGAGAGTAAAATTAACAATCTTCTGAACCACCATTTATAGACCTACATATTTTGAAACGCGGGGTTGATAAAGTTAATTAAATTATATCTATTTAAATGAAATAATTAACAGAGTGCACGCCAATCAACAAGATGAGGGGTCATCAGGGATTATCAAAACTATTAACTTATGCCTACATTACTTATAATTATATTGCTTTGTAATTATTTAACGTATTATATTTAACTTATATTTCTTAAAAATAAAATATTCATCATCTTTTAATGAGGAAGTTTATTGTTTTTAAAAATTGTTCATTAATATACTAAAAAACTTAGCTCAATTTTAAACATATAAATTTGCCGTCGCTATGCTTTTTTAAGTTTTGTAATATTTGAAATTACTCCGCCCATGACGTCACAAGTTCTCGTCGGTGAGTTCTACTGACATTTAAAAGTAGAGCCCCTTAGCGTAAAATACACTAAACGTTTTAAAAAAATTGCTATCGGAAACCTAAAATCAGTCACAACACATAACAGCGCTATAATCGATTGGTTATTTTGTTCACAAGAACTTGTGATATTTTAAAATATGGTAGAACTCCAATAATCCGAACTCCGACTATTCGAATCGCTTTCAGAATTGCAGAGAAAAAATTAAGACGGAAACGTACTGCGATTCGCAAAATAACGACTTGGCCTCCCGAAAATGGATGAGGACAGTCAAACAGCTTACTTTGCAAGCAATGACTTTCATTGACAGTACGGTAAAGTAGACGCTCTCTTAACCGGCCTTGATGGGACCGAACCAGGGCCGGATGACGAAAAGCCGGCTAAAGAGAAGGTAGGTTTAAGAGAAAAAACACTTTCGCAACGAACAAAAAAACACATTTTTTTCAAAACACTAAGAAAACAGAACTTTTACTCTTTATTAGAAACTCACACATTAAAAATTAACATTTCACAAACTGTAAAAAATATGCACAGGAAAAAGCCACACATCGCCCCAAAAGAGGCATTTCTAGAAGAGGCCGGGTAAAGCAGCGGGACGGTTAAAGCGGCGCCGGTTAAGAGAGCGTCTACTGTACGTACATACTGTACTAATGTACAGCACTTGTAACTACGCTTAACATGTAAAAGTGCTGTTTTTTAATTCACTCAATTAAAAGCTCATTTTTCATTTTCAACAAACATGCAGTTATTAATTAAAATAGACCCTTTTTTTGGAAAAAATCCAATTATCCGAAATTTTTAGTGTCCGAATGGGGTGCGGTCCCAATTGATTCGGATACTTGGAGTTCTACTGTAGTTCACTTTTATAATTTTTTTTCATACATTTTTGTAAAATTTCGCCGTACAAATAAAATGCTTTAATTTTTACCGCGTGTAAAAAAACATTTTACATATCCAATTTCCCTTAGCACTGAACTTTCTTCAAAAAATCAAAAAATGTTGCTAAAATAATTGTGAAAAACTTAAATCTATCATATTTAAATAACTATGTGTACCAAAAGTAAATAATATATAGTTGTTAATAAATCCGTAGCATGTGACAACAAAATAAATTGTTTTAATGAAATTACAATTTTAAAAGCTTCAATTAAATTTATTTATCTATAGAATCACTATGTTAAGCGCCCTTGAGGTATTATATTACGAAAATGACGCTATATAAGTTATCCACAATAATAATAATTAAAGAAAGAGGAAAAACTACCACTCGATGTTCCAGAATTTCGAGATATTAAAATAATTTTAATTTACGTAGATGCAATACAAGTGGTGCAGAAAATCACAATTCTTCCACAGGCAAAATATATTGTAAATTACGTTTTTTTTTGTATTTAATGTTTGTTTAATTTTTTTATTAAAACAGCTTGTCGTGTACAAGTTGAGAGGTACCTACCTAATGACGGCCGATGACGTGCGGAAGATTGCACCTAATCTTGGCGCCTGCGACTGTCACGGGTCGTGACAGTTGACGGCGAGAGAGATAAAATATTCATATTTTTACCGGCGCATAGGTGATCGATTACCCTTCTAATCAGCTGACGTACTAATTGCATTTCCCTTGTTAAATTACTCAATCGCGAATCCTGTTACTATCCGGATTCTAAATTAATTCAGTTAAAAGTTCAAATCTTATCAAAGAACCAGCGGCCTCCGAAGTGTAATGGTGTTTCTTTTTCCGCATCCGCTCCAAGTGGAGCATGGGAACATCACCAAACGCCTTTAGAAGACCCTATCGCTAGCTAGCACTCTCGCGTCCTCCCACGTCAATCCCGCGTCCCTTAGTTCCGCTGAATGAAGCCGAAAGATTGTCATCGACGATGTTCCAGGACGGCGGAAGTCATAGATGTGAAGAAGAGGCAACTTGGGTCGAAGCTCTCCCGAGGCATCCACAGCATGTGTCCATGCCTAGTCCACCGCCTCACCATCAAAACGCTAGTTTTAGGATGTGTTGCGTCCGTTCTCGGACTTCAATGTTAGTTATGAAATCGATCCACCTTTTACCTAATTTTCCTCAAGCAACTCAGAAGTTTGGTGTTCTGAGTTTTAGTAAGGTGCCAGGATTCATATCCATATAGCAACACTACTGGTGTTATACATTAATGAGTTAATCAATTGGCATTTTGTTCCAAACATCACGCTTAAAAATTGTTGCAGCTATTGCTTGGAGTGATTTGCTATCTATTCACTCGTATTAAGAATTAATGAGAGCAATGTAATATTTGCTAATATGTGAACGGGTTAGTAAGGCAAAAAGCGGAATATTTGTAATACATAAGTGTGTTTGACATTTTAATTAACTTTGTTTTAAACAACTATATTTTGTTTGCAGAGACCTGACCAGTAAGTGCATGAACAGCCCGGGAAGGTTAACGGGGGCGTGGGGCTCCTCCCTCTTGCTGTGTTGCTTCAGCGATCTCTGTAACCACGTGGACAATCCCCTGGCGAGGGTTCGAATCAACGACTCCTTATCAGGTAATTTTGACTAAAGTAAAAATATTTTCTTTTCTAACTCTTTGCCCATACATTGCCAAAGTATATTTGTTTGTTAATGCTGTTTAAAATAAAAAGCACGTGTTAGAAAATACCTGCTTCTTTAATAGCCCTCAATAAAAACTGCAATTAACTCATGAAATAATTTTTAAATTATCAATATTAAAAGTTTTGTTTTAACACAAATTTTGAAAATTCGACGGATGCTCATTCTTATTCATTTTTAAAACATCATTGTTGTTATTATGCCCTTCAGGTACTCCAGCGTCAAATTATTTGAGGAATTTAAGATCTTAGATATAGGGCAATTATAAATTTTTAGAATAATAATGTTTGTGAAAGCAAATTATTATACCAAATCCCAAAAAGAACACTCCCACACTACCAGAAGTCAAACTAGAGGATGGGTCATGGGGTCTACCACTTACTCTGAATTCGGGCAAAGAAATTTCAGGTTTCTGGGCCCCAAAATGTTCAATATGTTACCCAAATATTGCAAAACCATGACCCGAATTCAATTAAATAAATTTGTAAAAAAAATTGGTTACTGGGTTTTGGTCGAGAAAAATCGGAAAATTTACTCAAAAACATCCTTAAATAACAAATGGTATAAATTAATATTGTATAACTGTATAATAAATTAACTAGTAGGTAGTAATCTTATTGTTTATTTTGAATAAAAATGTCTGCCTTAATACAGGTTGTACCTAGTTAGGCAGACTAGACATGATCCTGAGAAATCTATTACCTAAGTGTGTGTGTAGTAGATAAAGTAATTGTTATTTTTGCTAATAAACCATGGTTATTATTATTATCAAGTATGATATATATTCATACTAAAATTTATTTATTTAATTTAAAGGAAACACAAATGATAAAACTAAGCTAATTAATTATATTCTTTCTAATTAATGTTCTAATCAGTTAGTGAAATTTCTTGATAGAAGTTCACTGTAATTTAGAAAATAATATTTTTAATTAATGACAGGTTGAAATGTTTACTTACATAAACCAATGAGAGGTTTCATCGCTCTTGAGACACCGTCAGACTGGTATGACTCGTAAGAAGTTTTTTTTACCAATAAAAATGTACAAGTTTAAATATGTGAAAGACATGAAACCGGTCTATCTAACTAAGTGCATTAAAGTGTCAACCTGTTATTAAATAAAATTATTATTTTCATGTAAATGGTGAGTAAAAATTTATGATGACTGATTTAGTGCATGTGTTATATGTTTATAATTGAGTATGTGTGCATGTGTGATAGGTTATGTGAGAGAATGCATTTTACAAAATGAATTTATTTTAAATATCAAACAAATTATATTAGCGTATGAAAGAGTTATTTAAAATTTTATGGTACTATTAAAAACCTTATTAGTGGAGTTTTCATTCACTGTTCCTAGCCAACTTCATGCGCATTTACAGGGTAAATAAATAGTATTTTAACATGATTATTTTATTATTGTTCAGGTGCCAATAGCCTCAATGCTCTGAGCACAGGAGGAGGAGCCCCCAACACTGACGAGGCCCCAGAGACAACCGGAGAACTTTGGTTCCGAGTGGCGACTATCGCTGTCCCCATCTTCGGGGCACTCATTCTCTTCTTCCTCATCTCTGTCGCCATCAGGATGCTGCGGACAGACACACAAGACGCTTCTCATAAATTAAGGTGAATTGAATTTCCAAACAGTAAATGCTTTCATTAATCACTTGAATGGAAATGAGTCTTTGATTTTGCAATATTGGCAAAGGCCAGTTCAAAATACATATATGTAAATGTAAACTCATTAAGCTTTTTCTGAGCTGATAATACTGCTTGCTCTTTTATTTTAAATAATGATCTGACTACTCCTTTACTTTATTTTTATATACTTAACGAGTTTTGTATGAATTATCAAATCAACCTTGTTTAGTTTATTTATCTTTACTGACCATTGGGTGCATTTGCCTGGGCGCATCTTCAAGAATTAAATCAATTTTCTTGTCAAAATCAATAAGTAGCTTATTCAATTATTTCCTAATACGAAAACCACAATTTTTGAAAATTGATCAACCCATTAAGAGGATGTGCGGTCTCACTTTTCTTCATACAAACGTATTCCATTATTATCTCCTTGGTTTCAGGCAGTAGAGCGGTGATTTTTTTACGCCCTATAAATCCACCATTGGCAAGTCCCTATTGTTTTTTTATTTTGTAAATTGTCCTTTAAAAAAACCCTTCAAAGTGCCTAGTTTTATCTGCCGTCTTCGGACGTACGGTATACAAATATGATAACTGTTTTTGAAAAAAACAAAACATACCGGCACAGAAAATTTCATTCTGAAACTACGGTACGATTTTTGGGCACGGGAAATGGGAATACGAGACTTCGACTTTAGTTAGGTATAATCAGTCCGTAGTCTTTTTCACCTGCGAGAGAGTGACAGAATAACTGTATATTTAAAAATCTATTAATCAAACCGCTCCCTGCCGCATATCCTCTTTAATCACTTTCTCAAATTTCAAACTTTAAATTCAGGAACAAACGAGGAATAAATTCAATATAACACTCTGAAATATAACTAATATATATTTTTTTATTTATTGCAGCACTGCTTATGTCCATCAGAGCTCGACACAGGGCCCTCTTGAGCAGCCTCTGATGAAGAAGTCTCCCATCCAGAGGACCGCGTCTCCGGGCCATCTCCCCCCCGTACACCTCCCTCTGCTCGTCAAGAACGAGGAGAACGCCAAGCTCAACATGGCCGCCTCGTCGGGCTCGGAAGACACCTACATCGTCATACCGCATCCCCACATACCGCACTCTAGTCCTGTACACAAACCTACTAACAAGGAACAAACTAACATCAACATCAATACTGCGCACTCGCAAGCGGACAGCGATTCCTCGTCTTGCAACACCAAGCTGTACGAGAAACAGCGACTACCACCCGATGACAAGCTTTACAACAAGGAGACCATTCGCTACTGGGGACAGACGGGATCCAACAGTCACCACTGTCCGCGATAAAGAAAACACGATAGAAATGAGAGATTGACGGGTGATCTGTGATTTGGTGGTACTCCGTATGGTAGAGACCCCATAAAGTGATAAATTTAACCTTTGTTTAATTTGAAGTGTATCTTGGATGTGTAATAATTATGCTTTTGAAGGATTCTACATACAAAAGCACTGTAGAAAAGTTACCAACTTGCAGAAACGCTATTAATGTATGTACAATGTATATTAGAGTAGAGTTCGATTCCACTGGTGGAACCTTGTAGAGTGGCTCGCAGTAGAAGACTTAGCGACAATAATATACATTTCCCGGGCATGGATCTGATTGTATCTGTAGATTCTGGAGTTTGTATTGTTAAAGTTAAGTTAGAGCAATTTCGTGACTTCCTGCATTGCCTCCTCGGAGCCAAATTTTGACGCTAGGTCTTAAACGAGCGTTTCTTTCCTAACACAGTTATACGAAAGAATTAGAAACATAAATTGACTGATATTTGTGATGCTTACCACACATTTATAACTTTTATATTGTAAATAGAAATGTGAAATATTGATGTAAATAAGAAATGAGCTCACCATGAGAGAGCTTATTTAAGATATTTTTTAATGTATTTATCCTTGCGCTGTATATTTTTAGTTTTATTTTTTTAAATATTGAATGCACCACTAATGTCATCTTATGGACAATATAATTCAAAATAAGATTGCAAAGTATACATGCACTCAAAACTTCAGGATTTTTGTAAATGAGAACTTCCTAATGTAGTCATTTTTAAATCTGAAAAGTGTGCCGAATTTTGGAAAATAATTTATTGATCGTTCATTAGCTATTAATGCATGTCAAATAAAACAATAACTGTGCTGAATGACTGTCTCGAAATATTCTGACAATAATAATATTCACTCGTTAAAAATGTGAACATACTGTGTTGAGATTCTGATGAGATTAAATGTATTTTTGTATGCATTTTAAACATAGATTTAATAGTCGGTTGTTACAATTTACAATATAGTATAATTATCCGTGTGCTTATGATGTTTGCCTGCGCAAGAATCTCTATATTAGTGGTCCAAAATGATCTCAAATTGGTTTACTAAAATGTTGTCAATTTTCGTGTAGTCGCTACTATTTATAAAACTTTTTTGCTGCTCTTTTGAAAACAATATTCTATGTAAATAGCGCTATCTACTAACATTATACTTCCCTTAATATATTTATACATTCTCTATATCTCTATATTGTAAATATTTGCTAAAATCCAAAAAAGCATGTGACGCGTTTGATACTTTTTTAAAGAAAAAAATTAATGTTAATTAAAAATACAAACTATTATGTCTATTTACCTTCAATATTCTTCCCTCTAAAATCTTAGAATTTACAGTTCCTCTATTAAAGTAAAACATTGACTCTTGAACTATTTTATATTGTTAAAAATAATATGATAATTATTAACATTAAAGAAAAATGTAATGTCTGTCTTATGAATTATTGCCAATTGATAATTGCAGTGCCTAATATTTCATAATAAAGTTATTTACATGCTTTTGATATGTACGTATACTTGCATAATTTTATACATAATTAATTGACGAAAAAATACTGTTAATTCAAACTAAAGTTTATATGAATTATAGTAAGTATAATATAAAAGTGTTTCTTGTGAATTTATTATGGTTATCTGTAGTTTCCAAATAGTAAAAAATAGCTTACTATTTTAACTTATGAAAATTATAAAAAACAATACATTTTTATCACCAACTTATTAAATATTTTTCAGGGGTCTTAAAGATATACAAGTTTTACGTTTTCTTCTATTCGATTGTGATACAAGCATATTACTCCTAAACATTACAACTTTTCAACTATACTGATGTACGCTGCTGTTTTTATCTATGTATTTTGAAGTACGTAATTGCTTTGAAAATACTTGGAAGATATCCAAAAACTCCGCCATTAACATTATTTTCGATAAGTGCATAAATTTAACGGTACCATTTGCATAAAAACCTATATTTTTCTAAACTTTGTGTAGTAAACTTAATATTTAGTTGAAAGTATAAGGTGCTACCTACAATTGATTTAAAGCATGCCTATTCCCCTCAATACTTACCTAAACAAGTGACTTAATACTTATTATATATGAAGATAGATATTCTAATAACTGTTCCAAGTTGATTGTTACGATGATGAATGATGTTAAACTATTTGTATATAACTATTATGTATGTACCTAAGATACAATGTGCTCTTTACTTGTATCGGATGAACAAAATATTTTTTTCTACCGAAGAATGAAGAGTTATCTTTAAAATTATTTATACAATTATTATTGTGAATAAAAGCTATGTGAAAATATTACTCTTTTTTATTCAACATTATTTTTATTTATTGACCATCGAGTGCTTTTGCCAAGACGCATCTTCTTGTCAAAATCAGTAGGCAGATTATTTAATTATTTCCTAATGCTAAAACCATAACCTTTTAGTATTGATCGACCCATTAAGGGGATGCGCTGTCTGACTTTTCTTCATACAAACATATTACCATATTTTCTCCCTGGATTATTTATTTATTTATGAACGCCCAGAGGGCTCTTACAATATTCGGTTAAGAAGTACATAAAGTATTATAGTAATTGACACAAAATATAATCACAATTATTTCACTAATATGTTAATTATAAAAATGAAAAGAAAAGGAAATACGTAAAGATGAATGGAAATCAAAAAGAGGAGAATTGAGGGAACGGTCATTCAATGGAAAGGATAGCTAATTTAATAGCAGCAGGAGTGGTGTGGAGCAAGTCCATTAGTTCTGCGGATGCTCACTAGGGGAGGGGAGAATGGTGGGTGAAGTTTGTCCTATTGTACTCACACTGGAACATGTGTTGGATTAGTACATTATTTTTCTTAAGTTAAAATTAAATTTATATCTTTATATAATCACTTTGTAAAGCGCCCTTGAGGTATTATATTACGAAAATGGCGCTTTATAAGTTATCCATAATTATGGCAGTAGAGTGGCAGTTTTTCACTCTATAAATATCCACCATTGGCGTGTCCCTATCGTTTTTATATTATTTCATAAATTTTCCTTTAACCTTTCCCTTACTGTCCTAAAAACACTACACATTAAAAAAATAAGAGATTAAAAAATACAATATTTATAGGGAATGGCTTTAATTAACCATAATTTAATTCAAAGATGATAATATTTCAAATGTAACTGCTGAAAACATGAAAAAACCATTGGGTATCGCTAACGACTCGGGCGAAAAGTGCACCCGCGCCAACTTCCCGAGAGCTACTAAGTAGCAAGTACTGGACTACGTGACTGAACATGTAGTGGACGTGTAACGCCAGGTGTTATTGGTATACTGTAAGTATACTTTTGATGATATTTGTAATTTATCCCCGATTTCCGATAAAATGCTTTTTTGTGCCTAAAAGTACTTATTATTTAATAACAAATTATTTCAGTTGATACGTAAATGTGTAATGGAAGAATACTGAAAATCTAAACCCAATATTTATTATATTTATAAAGATATTATAGTTATTACATCATTACATCACCGGGGAGGGAGGATTAAATATCTACTCTCAAAAGTGCCTGATTTTATCTGGAGTTTTTCAAACAAATAGTATACAACTGTTTTCGAAGAAAACAAAACTTGCTGACACAGAAAATTTATTTCTAATACTCCAATATCCGCCCCGCCATCTCACCCCAACATGCTTGCAGCTGCAGAGTGCATGGGCAGTCGGGAATAGCATCCTTCTGTAGATTAGAAAAGGAAATAGTTCCTAGTAAATTTTAATTGTCTTTAGGTGCTAGACTACGCCACGTCTCGTAGAGCGCATGGGCGGTTGGAGTTATACATATAACAAATATCTAGCAAAATACAATATAAAGAAACTAACTATAGTATGCAATATAACGACACTAATCCAAGGAAAGCTTGTCGTGAGGACTTTATTGATATTTTTTTCCTAAACAACATTTGTACTGTCTTATGTGCGTTATGTGAGTCGCCCATTTCCAAAAATCATCTACTCCAGTTTTTGTCAAAAATTGACTGAGTATGCCATTTTATGGCAAATCCTGCAATTCCAAACTACATCTTATCTTATTTGTCATTTTTAAAAATAAAGTTGAAACTGCTAAAAGACAAATAAAGTTGGCAAATGAGTGTACTGTCTTCCAAAGTGAACTAGTGGCTATAAGCTAAGAAGCTTTGAAGTGGACACTAAAAAATGCCAAAAATTCTACAATTATGCTACATAGTGACAGCATGTCAAGCCTACAAGGATTGAATGATCCAAAGTCCACAGATCCAATTATTTACGAAATTAAAGAGCTTGCTGAAAAAAATACCGAACATTTAAAAAATGAAATTGCAATGACATGGATTAAAGCACACGATGGCAACATGGAAAATGAGCGAGCGGATGAATTAGCGAAAAAAGCTTCCAAAATGAGAACTCTCCCTACCTATGACCATATTCCCATATCATATATTAAAAAAATAGTGCAAGAAACATCATACGATACTTGGAACAAAAGATATTTATCAAGTGATACAGGCAAAATAACAAAATTGTTTTTCAAAAATATAAAAGATGCCGAGATATTGGATACTTTTGGGCGGACTTACGAGCTGACTCAAATGCTTTCAGGTCATGGTGCTTTTCGAAAATATCTTTATAGATTTAAAAAAAGAGAAAACGATTGCTGCCCTTGCGATGGACTCAGCTCTCAGGACGTCCTCCATATATTACTAGATTGTCCTATGTTTGGCGCCGAGAGGTTAAACTGCATACAATACAGCCAAATTACAAATACGGCCAAATTTTTGAAAACCCAGAGGAAGTTATAAAAAATGAAGCTACTGCCGAAAAATACATTGACTTTCTAAAGGCCATAGTTACAAAAATGAAAAAAATTAATGAAGGAATTGACTCAGACCCGTGAAAAATAACTATTGTGCAAATATACATACCAGGAAAAAAGCTTTGTATGCATAAGCAAAGCAATGAATAACGGGAACAAGAGAAAAAAAAAAAAAAAAAAGCTAAATCTTATCTGTCTGCTTCCAATTTCTTGAGATTTTCTGCTTTTAATATTGAGGTATATAACTAGAGTAAACAGGAGTGTTCGAAATATGGTCCCTCAACCTGCGGCCAATTGGCATTTGTCTGATAGAACGGACTTTAGTCTGTTGCGAGCATTCTCCGGCTACTTTTGAACTTTTGTCTCCTTGCAATTACTAAAATGCCTATAAATGTACGCTAAGATGCTGTACAAATCGATCTGGAAAAAATAGAAAGAGCGATAGTATAACCTTTCACCGGTAAGTAATGTTTTTATCTTAATCAATACTTGTTTAAAATAGCTATTTTAATGTTAAAAAACGTTTTATTAGTATGTTACCTGTATTTATGAGTCGTAAACTATCTCCAGTCTCTGTCCTGCTCAGTTAGTCGGGCGTATAGTGAAACGACAAACAAAGGTAATGCGTATGCGGATGGGAGCGACATACCGAATAGAACTTACAGTAGACCGATGTAAACAGTCAGTGCTTTTTACTGTACTTGTTTTGCTTGTCAAAGTCGACGTGATATGATGTGACGATACTTGCTCACTCTGCTGGTTATTCCCTTTCCTTTTGGGACAACTTTATAGCTCGGATTTGTATGGAGTATCATCTCTATATGTCTTAATGATTAATACACAAATCTTGTCCCTTAGAAACAGTTCCAAAATTCATCTTAGAAAAAATATTTTAGAAATGGGTAAGAAATTAAAGCTATATTTAATTAGATACAAATCACTTTTTAATACACAGGTACATACGCATTTTTCGTAAATATCCCAAAACAGATGAAATTTGGAAATAGGAAAACAAACCATCACACCGTTTCCCCGTAAGGATAGGAAGAGAGGATAAAACGCCACATCACTCTATCTTTGCATACAGAACTCGCTTCCTTTACATTTACATTTCATACATCTTCTCATGCACACGCGCCGATTATTCCGACTTTTAACATGTCCATCAACAAGTATTTGTTGGATTTGGTCACGCCATGTCTTTCGCGGTCTTCCTCTATTTCTGAATCCATCAACATTCGCATTGTAAATATTCTTAGCCGTTCTTTCACTGTCCATTCGCTCCACATGTCCAAACCAACGCAGAGCTCCTTTCTTGATTTTATTGAAAATGCTTACCTCCGCCTTGCATAATGTACGGATCTTAACATGTACATAGTTTTACCATACATTCGCCTGAGAGATCGCGTTTCGACAGCATTCAGCCTACTTTCATCCCTGTTTTCCAAGTCCATACTTCGCTCCCTCAATATATTGTATTTCTTGTTCTAACCCATAGACTATTCTTAATTCTATATCCTAACCTTTTCCAACCTACCTATACATATTTGAACAACACTAGCGACATCTATATTTCTTTTATCGTAAAATTAAATGGTTTGAATCTCCGATATAACAAGAGACATCTATTGAACAGTAGAATAATAAATATTTTGACAGCTGATGTTCCTAACAATTCTTCCTACATACCTTCTTCGCAGGAATTTTAAATTTTATTTAAACTTTGTAATGTAATATTTAATATAATATTTTGTAATGTATAATAGAAATATAAAACTATACCGTTCAGGGCTTTATTTTTTAATTTATTATTTGAAAATAATTAACTTTTTAAAATATGAAAAAATATATGGACCAGCCAGTAATTTAACCTGAATAGAGATGATTTATATGTGTATTGTAAACAATCTAAAATAACATGGGTTGAAATAAAACTATAGAATCAAAATCTGATTAAATTGAAAACAGACAATTTACAATTTCATTTAATCTTGACTGGTGATGGACCAGAAGGAATTAAGCCAGGTTGTTTATATTGCATTGTTGAAATGAAATAACGTTCCACTCCGTCAATTTCAAGAGACAAAGACTGGAAGAAAATAAAACTAAACTAGTTCAAAAATCCTCTTTTATTAACAGAATTGATTGAGTCAATCTTCTTGAAGTACAGGGGATCATTGCGATCCAAAGAATTATAATTTGATTTAACTTCTGCGATTGACAACTTCCATAGCACAAATAATAAAGTTCATTCAAGTGGATGATTCATGAATATTTAGTTAATCTAACTGCTTAAGGTTATGAAATGAATATAGAACATTTGTCAAATATGCAACACTTTGTCAGACAGTAATAAGGAATCTGCCATTGTAGGAAGCGCGAGTTAAGACGGAATAAAACAGAAGTATAAAATCAAGTAACATTTATTACTACTTATCATTTGTCAACGAAATTTGTAATCGGAAAATAAAGATCTACAAACTGGCAGCCTGGGGGAAATAACTTAGCCTTGTATACAACTTAAGTAAATATATCACAAGATAAACATCGACACCGAAGGTTCGGTGGCCGACATCACAAAACTCGGGAGCGCTACTCGGTGGCTACCCGGCGCCCCCGCATCATTAAACTATCTTATGTACTGTACAGGAGTACGGTCAGCGGATCGGAGATCCTACGAAACCAGTTCGGAGAATGATTTAACATACGCTTCGTGAAGCTTATTGACGAAGTCCGCGTCATTCTTTACCAGGTAGTTGAAAGCCTGCAGCAGCTGGTTCCGGGTGAGGGGCTCGGGGGGCGGCGGACGGATGGGGGTGAGGGGCGCCTCCAAGGGCGGGCGCTCCGCCTTGCTGGCGGAGGACGTGAACATGGTGGGCGGCATGAGCGCCGGCTTCTGGGGTGTCTCGCAGGGGGCGCGATCCTCCTCGCCGGGCCGCGCCTGCTGGCCCAGGAAGCACGCCAGGGGAGACGCGGCCTTCGGAGAGCACACCCGCGCCAGCCCGCACTCCTCGAGACCTCCCTGCCCGTTGCTGTCGGAGAAGTTCTGCTCGGAGCGCGTTCTGTTGCTCAGGATCCTGGTCGGCTGTGTTTTGGCGTCCGCCTTCCCCTGGCTGTTCTTGCGCTTGGTGTCCGCGGGACAGGGCTTGGGCTTGAAGCCCCCGTTCCGCTTCGCGCCCCCGTCAGCCCCGTCCCCGGGCGTGACGGAGCGCTGCTGCTTCTCGATGTGCTCCACGGAGTGCGCGGGGTTGCTCATGAGGCGCTGCAGCAGCATGGGGCCGTCTCGCGTCGGCGGCCGGAACAGGGCGGCGGCCTGCGGCGGGGGCCCGGCCGGGAGCTGCGCCCCACTGCCGCCCGCCTTGGCGAAGAAGTCCATCACGCTCTGCGACGTCCCGTCGGGGGCCCGGGGCGCCTGCGGCTCGGGCCTCCCCCCGCCCGCGGCCCCCAGCCCCTTGGTGGTGTTGTAATCGTCCTGGGCCTTGCTCAGCATGCTGAATATGTCTAGAGGTCCGCCGAACTGGTTCTTATACTCGATCTTTTTGGGTGTCTTGTCATCGCCGGGGCCCGCGGCCGCGGTCGCGCCCGGGGCGCCCGCAACGGTGCAACTATTGTTATTGGTGGTTTCCTTTGAAAGTGAGTTAATTCTAGCCGCCACTCTGACACATTCGTCTTTGTCGTAAAACCATATACCGTATATACGTCTTTTGGAATTGCGATATAATAGGAAAGGTTCCTGAACCTGCAGTTCCAAGCCGTCCGTCACGGGCTCTATGAGATTGTTGGTATTTAATCTGTTCATGATCAGCATACTGTGAAACGGTTTGCCATTGCGGTTGTATACAAATAATGCTCCTTCGATGCTAGTTTTTTCCCATTCGTTGTCTTCGAATGTGTATAAAGCTACGTGCGTCGCACTATCCACAATATCTCGGGCGTAGGGATCAAATCGCTTTAAAGCGGCCACATTCATACGCAATTCTACAACATCTGCCATTGTGTATTGATTGATGCGCAACTGTTAAGATTATTTTATGATAAACCGGAAAATTTAACACAAAAATTTCAATCTTGACAAAACTAGACAAACGTAAAATCCATTGACAACGGAGCCGCGTTTACAAACTGCCATAGACGGCATAGACATAGACAGATTGACTGAACATTTATTAATTTGTTTATGATTTGTGCAAAATGGCAACACTAAAAGATGCTGGAGATCAACAAGTATTGTACATGTCATTTTCCCGATATGTGCGTCCAAATCTTTGTAGACGAATTCTGGATTTTTCCCTGGCGAGATTGATACCAATATTATTAGTTAAAACCATCTTAATAAAAAAAACTAGCCGTTGTTGTGCTTGGAAACCAATCCAATGTGAAAAATTCTGATTGGTAAAAAAAACTTTTCCCTTTAAAACGATATATGAGGCTAGTTTTTTTCGCATTTTAACTATCTAAAATGGGCCAGTACGCATGCGAATGTGATATTAAAAACTAATCATTCATCAAATATATAGAATTTTATAATGACGTACGTGAATATGGACATTAACTTCCTATTAATGTAATATTATGTTACACTATAATATGTAAATTGTTAAACGTAACCCAGCCGATGACAGATCATATGCTTTGTAAATGTCTAGAATTCCATATTCTCAACAACTTAAACTCGGTTGGAAAATATTTTTTATTTAATTCCAAAATACCCGAGCATTCTTTTTTTAAATATTTGCTTTCTTGATCTGATTTAAAGTTAATGAATTCGTGTACATATGTACATACCGGCAAACACTAGTTGTAGCGTTGTCTTGATTGTTTAAGATAAACGAAACATCTTGCTTAATTATTTATGGACCAATGCACACGCTTCTGATGTTAACGATTAAGTCAATAAGAAAGATTTCATTTCTATGATATGGAGATTTCAGGTCAACACTGCAATAATAACTACTAACTGAGCGATAACCTTAACATTTCATTGCGGTATCCAAGATTTCGTTTTAATTTTCCAAAAATAATATTAATTATTCGGTACTTATGAAAAACTCTCTAATATAGGTTTTTTTTCTGTGAACGTTTTGGGAAAAATGAAATTTAATAATAATAATATTTGTATGATTAGTGATTATTTTATTTTATTTATTTAGAATATAAACAGATGTTTACGTTTTAGCATTTACATTTAGGGACAAATAATAAATAAATAAAAACATAATAGGGCCTGCCCTTTAATTATGAATAAAATAAAGCGACGATTTAAACAATATAAAAAATAAAATATTAAGTTGTTAAAATAAGAGTGGATTTAATAAAAATTAACGACAAAACAAGGAGATAGTGGGAAGAGAAAATAAGGAAAATGTTGAAGAAATTATATAGGATAAATGAAGGAAAGTAAGAACGTAAAATTGCATTTATTATTATTTTAATGTAGGAATTTAATCGTTTATGAAATTTTCAAGTACATCGTGAAAAACTCATTTACGCAAGGTAAAGAATTTATAATTTTCAGTTCGATAGTTTTGCTATCTAACATGATACCAATGAGATATTTTTCAATCAATATAAAATACACTAAATATTTATTATTAATTTCATTCGGCATCAGAAATTTGTACTTAAATGTAATATTATTGCCGTTGTAATATTATTGACGTAGCGAATAAAAGTCAATCAATGTTTACTTGTTTTATCAGTCGTTTTGCAATGCGTTATTAGTTATTACGTAGGTACCTTTAAATTAAACAACATAAGAGAATAGCAGAGCCAACACGTGTTTACAGCTGGAAATAGTTGTTTGTTTTTTGACTGCAGAATCGGCTGTTGTGGAGGTGTCATTCTGACTGATTTCTCACTATTTATTTAACTTTCAACAATTAAAAAAAAAAAATCGGCGATAAAAATGACAATAGTAAATGAATAAATATTTGTTTTGAATAGTTTTATTCTTCTTTTAAGTGTCTGATATTGTGAAGTGTCGGCATTATCTTGATTGAATTGACCTTTTGAAGATTATAACCTCGTAAAAGCCATAAATATTGAGTAAATCTAAATTCAATACGCACATTCGCGAGTAAACTGTTTTGATAATACTTGGTTTACAAATTAGTGCTTAAGTGTTTTTAAAAGTAAAAAAAATAATATTCGTGTACTAAAATAATACATACCTACGAATAAGTATTTAATTTTTACTCGTCTAAATCGTCTAAACATTGTTTTATGTAAAACACAACAATATTAAAGCTGGTAAGTATTGTTTATTTGTATCACAGTTTTTATTTTGAATTTTTAAATGAGGTCAACTTTTGGTGTCATTGATAATTTCAACTACTTATCAAATAAAATAAATATTTAAGGTGAATATTGTCACAATTTAAACTAAAGATTGACGATTTATAATTTAAGCAGTTGGATTTATGAAATTTGAATCTTCCAAATTAAAGATTAATTAATTATGGATGGAATTAATTTAAAACTTTGCAGTTTATTTGCAAAAAATATGTTAGAAACAACTATCTCAAGTATTGTAATTGTGTAAGTAACAACTGATAAAGCTAGTCCGTAGAAAATTTATGTATTATATTCACATTAGATTGTCAAAAATAGAAATAATTTATTCAAGGTGTTTCTTATTGGATTCTATTTGTAAAAAGACATTGAAAACAAATTCCTAGTCATTTTTTGTGCGGTAAAATAATTGGTTTCAATTTTGAATTTTCTTGTTTGCATAGATTTAAAACAAATCATGGATATTCAAAAGAATGTCCTTGTTATTGGAAGTGGAGGTCGTGAACATGCAATATGTTGGAAACTTTCTCAGTCTCCCCTGCTCAAGAATATTTACTGTGCCCCGGGAAGCGCGGGAATTGCACAAACTCCTAAAGTTTCTCTTGTTACCGATTTCAATACAAATGATTTTCAGGTAAGAACTATTTAAATACTTACATTTTATATTCATTTGTTCTCTTTTTGAAAGTATCCACAGATAAAACAAATAAAAATGAACCCTAGTAATCTTTGGTAATATGTTAAGAAACTATTTTTTTGAGATTATTAATTACTGTTAAGCTTTAGTTATTGTTATTATTATTTTAAATACTGTTTAAATAATACATTTATACCATTAAACCATAGAACATGGACTGTGTGCATTTTTACTAGAATTTCTGAATAAATAATCCAGCCAAAACCACATGAATCATTTAACATGTATCATCCAAATCCACATGGCAGGGTAAAATTAAGGTGGATTGAGATTTACTGTATTATTTATTATTTTATCATTATCATCATTACCTTTCCACAATGAATGGTGCATAGGGCACTGCATTGGTACACCAATCGCGGCTTTTCTTGGTAATTTTTGTTACATGAAGGTAAGATGATCAGTCTTACGCTTCAGGTACCAGTCCCTGGACTGTGAAACATTCTAGTGTGAAACCACCCTTTTAAATAAATATTTCATATCAACCATGTCGGGAATCAAACCCGAGACCTCTTGCACGGTAGGCAAATGCGCCGTCCATTACATCACACAGCCAATGTTTTGTATTTATTTAAAATTTATTCAGATACTCCAGGTAAAAATCCTGCAAAAGAAAATCAAGTGGGGGTTAGTCAACTTCATGGTGTGCTGGTTATTGCGTTTGCCTGCCATTAAATAAATAAATAAATGTAATAAAAAACAATTATAATACAATAAATATCAATCCACCCTATGTTATTTTATTGTTCCATGTGGATTTTTGCCATAGTGTGAAATCAGCTAATCATGTGATATCGCGCAGTAGGCTCGTGGTTTGCATGTGTTCAGCAGTCCAGTCTCCGTGAATACTTTATTCAACGTAGTCAATGAAACTTTAAAGTCGTACAGATAATATGCGTACAGAGCCCACGATTGGCATTCATAGTCTGCAATTCTCTAATATATTGTTGTTTGTTTTGTAAAAGCAATTTTTACTATAGTTTGAAATAATGCATCACCTTACCCAAATGCACGGTGGTTAGTGTTGAGATCACTAAGTTTTTTTAGTTTTCTTAAAAATTAAATGATTTTCAATGTTTTGTCTGAACTTTGTAAAAAAAAAATTCTAATATGCTGTGTAAATAAAATAAAATAAAAAAGCACCTGTGCCTTAAAGGGTTATACAATTTCTCCTCAATGTGGTGATATCTGTCTAAAATTGACACTTTTCGAAGGCTATTGCAAACTGGTGCAAAGCCAACAATGTTTCTCTCGTTGCTGTTGGCCCCGAGGATCCCTTGGTCAATGGTATCGCCGATGTCCTCAGTGCCGCGGGAATCTTCTGCTTCGGCCCTCGCAAGGCCGGGGCCATCATAGAGGCCAGCAAGGACTGGTCCAAAGCCTTCATGCTCCGACATGATATTCCTACGGCCAAGTATCAATCCTTCACAGAACCAGAGGCTGCTAAAGACTTCATAAAAAAGTAAGACAATTAATTTTTAGAAACTGAAGCATTGCAAAGAGAAGGAATGCCAATTTACTTACTGCACTTCTGAATAGTTTTAAAAAAATATATATATATATATTTATTCACCCTTATGGATTATTACATTCATTTTACAAAAATAAAATATAAAATTTGCATTTGAAAAAAAAGGCATTTAAATCTCATTTTTATATAACTGGTCCTTTACTGCATTTATTTTTATCATCAACGGCATGCCATGGCATCTGTATATAAATATCAACGAGGTAAGAATAAGGCTCCCACAAAAAGATTTAGAAAAAATTGAATCCCTTTTTGATGATTCAAACATCGTAAAAGGGGTTTCGTCTGAGAACCAGACAAAGACAAACAGGCACAACTCAACTGTTCGAATGGCAATTCAGTGTTTGGAATATAATAAACATCAAGTGGATTATGTTGTTTTCTGAAAATACATATTGCATTATTTGTATCTTTATTATAACAGTCTAAGAGCATTGTCTTCAGATCGTTTATCAGGAAATTTCTGGTTTTCACTAGCTTCCTGTTAAACATGTACCCAATGTAATCTTCATTGGCATGTTCATAATTATTAAATCAATCATTACTCAATATCAATGTGATAGTTTGCTATTTTTAAAACCACAATGCCCTTTAATGTTACCCGAAATTGTCTGGAATGATATTAATATATTCAAAGCATTAACTTTGTGGTCAAACATTTCAATCAATGATGATAAATATTTGTATAGAACTACTTTTATATAACGACTTTTCGAGGAATTACCTACTAAGGCTCTATTTTAGAAATGTGTAATAATAGAGGATATGGAAAAAAGCTATGAAAAATACACCACAGCACCCAGATCAATTTAGAAAAATCTTTCTTGGATTTTTTCTTGCAACTAACAGGGAATTGAACCCGCGGTGTCAGTTTCACCGTTGACCATTTAATCAACTGTGCGTCTATAAATATGAAAGTATGGATTTTCGTAAAAAAAAACTTTTTGGCTTAGAGAAAGCTAAATAATAGTCCAGTTATTTTTTTTTTTAAATCACTAAACTACCTTGCTGTAAATGTGAGTGCATCTCGGTTTTTAAAATTTTTATTTTACTACCAACAAGGCAAGCATTATGAAGAATAGCACATTAATTTGTACCCTCTGCTATCAGTAACAATTATTAGCCTTAGTTGAATTTAACCAATGATAACTATAAGACATTTCACCATTAAAATTCCACTAGTGAAAATGCACAATTGTTTTCTATTTATTGTAACTTAATTTATTGAACAATAAAAAAATTGTTAAAAAAATTGTGACAAAGATTATTCACTATCACTTTCATGTATTATACTTCGTGATATAGCAACATAGAAAATTCAAAAAACAAATAGTATAATTGAACTTAGTTATGCAGAAAGCAGCCAGCCATAGAAAAGTGAAACTGAGTTAATAAGCACCTCTGTGAAAAGTGTGAATAATCAAATCTACACAACAGTTCGAATGTTTTTGATTTTGACAAATGATAAACAATGAAAACATTAGTTTTTTTTTAATTTAACACACAAGAATATAATTATGTATTTGACTAGTTTTAATGATTTTGAAAGTACCGTAAGATTTTTCTAGTGCTGTGGTTGTTTTCTGCAAATTGAGAAATGCCGTTTTTGTGATCGACACCATTTTCAAAAGGTGATTGATACCATTTTTTTATGAAAGCGGTCTGGTTGTTTTAAGCAGAACATAGAATTGACCTTTACTGCACCCGATAACATCAATATCTCAATTTTTAAAAATTGTATACTGGCGCTTTCTGCAAAACTACATTCAATTTATAATACTGTTAAACACATTGTTAAATTAATGTTCAATTTATTTTTAAATGAATTTTTTTACTGTTTTATTTCGAAACTAAAAAGTGGTTCCGGTTTATAGTTTATAAAAAATATTTGTTTAAGTTTTAAAAATACAATATTGCGACAGTAGTGTATTCTGGTACATAAAAATACTATTTGTATTATTTTCTTTGTTATTTAGGCTGTTGGTTTGTGACATTTAAAGTTTTTAAAACAATGTTTTAAATTTTACTATCAGTATATTGAAAATAAACAAGGATAGACAGAAATCTCTCTCAAGAGTATAAGATAAATCATAAATCTAGCATATAAAGGGTGTTTTTCAAACCCTGTCACGTCCGAAACCACAATGATCAGTATGAGCGAGAAGACATATTGGCACATTAAAATAAATTTTTAGAACGACTAAAATTCTAAAAAATAAAATATAGAAAAAAACAAATGGTTGCTCACTTCTGCAGGGGAAAATTTTTTTTTCTTCATTCTAAATATTTTTTTAAATATGTTAATATGTCTTCTTGCCTATACTGATTATCGTGGTTTCGGATGTGACAGGGTTTAAAGAACACCCTGTATATACCCATAGTATAGTCACATTGGTATTTCTGCTCATAATATAATCTTCTGAAAATATTTTCATGTCAATATTATGTTTCCTATACCAGTGCTACATTCCCTGCCTTAGTAGTGAAGGCTTCTGGTCTGGCGACCGGCAAGGGGGTGGTGGTCGCTGAAAGCAAAATGGCCGCCTGTGAGGCTGTTGATGAGATACTTGTTAGCAAAAAGTTTGGTGAAGCCGGGTCCACTGTAGTCATCGAAGAACTGCTGGAAGGAGAAGAAGTGTCCGTAAGTATTTGAATAGTTATTTTAAACTTTTTTATGTAATAAACAAAACGCATAGGCATTGACATATTAATACACAGACGCGCCCTAAAAACATTCTATTCCATTACTTCTTTCACAAATACAAGAGTTACTAGGTACTCCACCCTGATGATGCAAAAACAATTAAAAATTAAAACAACCTTTGGTCAAAGAGGATTGGCCTACTGCTCGGTTAAAGTGTACAATCTACTGCCATTATCCATAAGGACAATTAGTAAATACTCGCAATATAAAATTGCTATTAAGAAATGGATAGTGGAGGTGGGTTGCGCACGGATCGATGAGTGGATCAAGCCAAATAGGTAAAATTTGTGTACTGTACATGAAATTTGGTCTACAGGTCTATACGAATTGGTTACGTTTTTTTATGATTATTTTAGTTTATATTGATCATTATGTTAATGATTATTAGGTTTAACAGATTAATTAGGTTTTTTATTTTTTATTATTATGTTGACTTTGTTAAATAACTAATTTAAGGCATGTTTCACTTTTTGTAAAATGTTTCCCTCGGCACGGGACACCCCCTTATTCTGTATAAAAAAGAATACAAACATTGTAAAAGTATTAATAAATAAAAAAAGTACAATATTTTAAAAGTTGTTACACGAAAACGTACCCATAGTTACTAAGTACTGTTTATTTATACCAGAGCTGCATTCAACATCATGCATATGCTACCAAAAATTGAAGGATACTCATTGGATTTTAACGTTAACAATCAACATTCATTTTTGGTGGATCCCAATCAGATTATTTCCTTAAATTCCTTAAAATTTTGTCCCATTTTTTTTTTCACTGGATTTAGGGGAACAGAATTATGTTAACTCACATATATTATTACCCGCCTGGCTGACGGTCGAAGAACTACTAAATACGTGAGCGCAGGCATGAGTTAAGTGTCACCAGGGCATGTCTATGTGTATTGATATGTCAATGCGCGTAGATATCAAAATGGAGACTAGAGATGTTTTTTTTTTACTACTGAATATTGATTTATTAAACATAGGTACTTCTTATACAGGGTGTTCTTTAAACCCTGTCACATCCGAAACCACGATGATCAGTATGGGCAAGAAGACATATTGGCATATATTAAAAAATATTTAGAATGAAGAAAATTTGTAAAAATAAAATATTAATAAGAACAAATGGTTGCTAACTTCTGCAGGGGAGAAGCGAGGGGGGCGCGGCCGCGCGGTTAACGGTGTGTCAGACTCCCCCCTACCCCCTCCTCGTTTTTCTCCTGCAGAAGTTAGCAACCATTTGTTTTTTTTAATATTTAATTTTTTTAAACTTTATTCGTTCTAAAAATTAATTTTAATGTGCCAATATGTCTTCTTGCTCATACAGATCATCGTGGTTTCGAATGTGACAGGGTTTAAAGAACACCCTGTATATCGCGAGGTAAAAGTACTACAACCAGGTAACTTCAAAATTAGCATTTGTGAGTTACCCACTAAAAACACATTTTTTTATCCTTCTTCATGAATGCTACAAATAGATAAGTTATTTATTTATTTAACAAACGCCCAGAGGGCGCTTACAATATAGTCAAAAGTACATAAAGCATTATCGAAAATAACCCTAATACATATAGGAAACATTAGAATAATTTGCCCTACACAACATGCACTCAATCAACAGAAGAAAAACAATACGTATCTATAACAAATCACAGAGGAACATCAAATTATCAAGACACTACCGGCAAAATCCTAACACAGATCCTAACATGATCCCTATCGAACTCAGGTGAAATTACTTTTCGTCATAGTACTAAATTCTTCGCAAAAACCATTTTCCTAATACCAACAGTAGAAACAATCCTATGCAAAGACCTTAATCGTCCTAACAATCTCACAGACCTTAAAGCAGACGAAACGGGTCCTAGAGCATGGTCGGCGCGTGGTTCTCTTGAGTTAGTCTACTATTTAGATTTGTAATTTTCCATTTCCCCGGGACAAGAACAACACAGACGGACAAGAGTTCAGTTCAGACAACCAATGTTAGTACCCAAGTATGTATCCTTTTATCTTAAACTGATTTAGTACTCATGGTAGGCCTTTACCCAGTTCCTCCCATTTTTCTACCCATTCGCTCACAAAATGAAAAAATGCTTTAACGTTAGTTGGATTAGCCGATAAGCTTGGATTCCACATCGGTCTCGTCACCTCTGTCAAGCCGTTCAGTATGTTTTCCCTTTCAGTATCTAAAATCGGGCAATGCCATAGGATATGTTCAGCCGTCTGACGGGGCTCCCCGCAAGTACATTCAGGATCTCTTACTAGTGCGAGGTCATATAGTTTTGACCTAAACTCACCATGCCCAGACAACATCTGGACAACACAGTGATCCAAGTTAATTTTCTTAAGGCTTAGTCTTTTTCGTATGTCCGGAAAAAATGTATGCGTCCAGCGCCCCGTCAGAGATGCATCCCACCTAATTTGCCACTCGTCAATAGTTTTTTCTGTTATTATTTTTGTCAATGGTTTTAATCTACTTCCCAAAAAGTTGGTTAGACGACCAACTGTGAAACTGGAGTCGCAGGTTTGATACCCGCCAGATGCCAGAAAAGAATACAAGAAATATTATTTTCTCAATTGGCCTAAGTTTTGTATTTCCATAACTTTCTTTCCCACCTGCTGTTAAGCCTCTAAAATAGAGGTTTAGTTTTTTTTTTTTAAATCTGTTATAGTTCCAAAAATTAATAAATGAAAGCATAAAATGTGACCTTTATCTTTGTCTCCAGACAGTATTTTATCTCTTCTCAAATGGGATATTGTCAAGCGTTATCACAGCAACATTTTGATAAATAAGTCTGTCTGCACAAGCATTACTCCCATTTAAAGTCTAATGACAAGCGTTTCATTTTGTTATATATCGGCAATATCCAATCTATTTACATATTAGTATGTTATTGAGGTTAAAGGTTTGCAATATTGCAGAAGTGAAGTCATGCAACACTACACATTGCGAGATAAGACGGTTGCCAATCAATCTATAAACCTTACACATGGATTCATTCAAAACATCCAATATAATTCTGCTGTCCTTAATAAAAATGCTCGTAAGTTGAGTTGGGATACAACATAATAGAAAGTGGAAACATACATATTTGACATCAAAAATAAAAATTATCATATAAATAAAAGTTCCATATCACCATCTGAACAACATAACACGCAGCGCTATTATGTGTGCAAGATATTATGCGTGCAAGATATTATGATTGAAAGTAAATAAATTTATGTAATGGTCTATTCCCCTAGACTAAATCCAATTTTAAATATTTCTCAAAAATCAGCATTTGTGCGTTTTTAATTTTTTTAAATTTATTTTACTAACATATACGGCAATATTGCCTTTTACAAAATTTATTATATGAGCGTGTACCTATTTGGTTTAATTATTTTTTAAACAAAAATTAAACCTAAAAATGCACATTCATTATAAGTTCAAAACAATTTAAAAATCAAATCAACTAATAATTTACCCACTAAAAATACATTTTTTACCCTCCATAAATGCTATGAATAGACAAGTGAAGCATTCAAATCATCTTAATATGATTTGAACAACAAAATACAAATATGTGTTTTAGTGGGTAACTCAAAAATGCTGATTTTGAAGTTACCTGGTTGTAGTAATATCCCACAATATATATATTTACTCTGTATTTGATGTACTTATACAGTGTCCTATGCACCATCAGTTGCAGGTAAAAAAATATGATAATTATGAATTTGATCCAAGTTGAAAATGAACCATTATTTATTTATTTGTTCTTTTAAAATTTATGTATTACTTTTTTAACATTTATAGTAATGTCCCCTCACTGGGGGGGGGGGGTGTCCTGTGTCGAGGGAGACATTTTATATAATTTTGAAACATGCTTTATTAAACATAATTAAATCATAATCTCAAATACATATAAAACATATATTTTTTTTAAAATTATTTTTTTAATTATTTTTTTTTTAAGTTTTTTTTTACAATATACATAAGAGGTAAAACAGAGTATTAAAAAAATAAAGGATAATTACATAGAAATGAAATATATATTAACAGTAAAAATAGTAAACAAAAAATCCCACAAAGGCATGGCCTGTTCGTGGGTATACTAGAAATGTTTATAAATTTTTACTCCTATAATAAATAGACAGTTATAATATTTTTGTGTAACGCAAGAAAGAGAAAAGAAAATATTCTGTAAAAGATTATAAGGTATTTTCTTTTTTTTCATAGTAATTAAAATTAAAAAAGGAAATAAAACATATTAAAAAAAAACATAAAAATATTCCTTATCATTAAAGGGCAACAAATTATATCATAGAAAAAAAGTATTCATATCTTTAGTTTGAATCCAGGATAGTGTGTGTTTTTTAAAAGATGTAAAATTTAAACACATAAAACTCCCAAATAAAAACATATTTCTACCTATTTGGCCTGATCCACTCATCAATCCGTGCGCATCCTAATCCATCCATTTTTTAATAGAGATTTTATAGTGATAGTCTTTACTAATTGTCCTTATGGACAATGGAAGTAGGCTGTACACTTGAATGGAGAAGTTGCCCAATCCTCTTTACCGAAATTTGTGTTAATTTTCGATTGCTTTTGCAGCATCAGGGTGGAATGTCTAGTAACTCTAGTAATTGTGTTTGGTGTCATGGGAGGTATTTAATAATTTTTGTATGCATACATAAGTAAAATTTTTGCATAAATATGTTTTATAGTCATAACACTAAGTTTTTCGTATATGTTGAGGGAGCTCGTTCTGACAGGGACTTTCAGGATAATTTTTATTAAAGCTTTTTGTGCAATGATTAATTGTCCTAGTAATGTGTCATTTGCACATTACCATCCAATTATACCATATTCCAAAACTGATTGACATAATAATAATATATTTTTAGAAGTTCTTTTAAGCTGATTATATTTCTTATTGTTTTAAAAAATTTAATCTGTTTTTTTTTAGTTTATTCTTAATATGTTCGATTTGATTATTCTATTTTAAATTGTTTATCTGTATATAAACCTAAATATTTTATTGAATCTCCTCTGTCTAATGACTTATACCCGTATGCAGAGACAAACCTTAAGGTGAGGAAAGTACATTCTATTGTCTTCACCTTCGGGTTATTATCTGCATTTGAAAGTAGAAAGTACTTTCCTCACCTTAAGTTTTGTCTCTGCATACGGGTATTACAATTGCATATAATATTTGTGATCTGATTATTCTAATTACAGCTGTGAATAGTTAAGGATAGGTTATTACACGTGTAAGGTGCGTATGTCTTGTGTAAATCAAATGGTCAGCGTTTGTGACCCTACTCTTTGAAAAACAGGATATACAAGTACCATGTATTGTGAACTTAATATAGTGAGTTCCTACCTAGAGTATTTTGTTAAAAAGTATCTCAATACATTATGACAAGTAGGTACCCTAATAAATAAAGTTGCCGCCAAGCTTGATTATTTCTTTTTTCTATTCAGGTACTCGCTTTCACCGATGGCATCACTGTCCGCGTAATGTTGCCGTCCCAAGATCACAAAAGAGTCGGGGAGGGCGATACTGGACCCAATACAGGGGGCATGGGTGCGTATTGCCCGTGTCCCCTGATCTCTCCGGAAGAACAGGAATTTGTCACCAAGAATGTTCTGGAGAAGGCCGTCGCCGGACTGAAGGCTGAAGGAATACACTACGTTGGTAAAAGTTTTTTTTTATTTTTAGTTAGAATTTTTTTTAAATATTAAAATTTGATTTATTTAAGAATTTATTTTATTCCCTCGATTGAACACAAATAGAAGGAAGACATTCTATTTTAAAGGCTTGTAATCAAACAAAATAAAATATATATAACGTAAAAGTAAACACAATATCAAGATATACAAGTAGAGCAGAAAATTGTCTTTCGAATGACGTATATCCTTTGCCTTTTTGTTTTACTTTTGATGCTCATTTTGAAATTTTAAAAAACACGAGCACAACTTATGTTAACACCAATATAATATGATATTTATTAGGGATGTAACGATTACGATACCGATATATCGGCATCGCCAATTATATACAGCCGATATTAAGAGTTTGAAAAGCCATAATACTTGTCTTATCAACTGAGCTCAGTTGCCTCAGAGCGTCTGTTTTCAACTGCAGGTCTCATACAAAATGATTTGCGTAACAGATTGTCTGCTAATAATTTGAACAAACTTAGTTTTCTTAACAAAAATCTACCAAAACGTAACTTTCATTACTGACTTTATCTTGTGTATAGGTTTACTTTACCACTTTGTTTAATTGAATGATAATTACTTTCTTAATTAGCGCTTGATTGCTTGATAATATTCTTGATTATTCCATACAAATAAATGTTTTCTTCGAATTTTAATTTAACATTTTGGTTTACAACCTGCTCAAGGTTAAGTCTCTAATAAATATAGGTAACTTTTATGCAGAATAAAGACAATTATTCATTATTTATTTGTTTTTTTTCTTCTATTTCTATTAAGCCACCGATATCGGTATCGCCGATTTTTTACTTTAATGATTGGTATCGGTATCGTATCGGCAAAATTATGTATCGTTACATCCCTAATATTTATGATCATTTTATATTTAACATTTCTAGCTCTTTAATAGAGCAAGATGCTCGTGTTTAGAGGGGGAGTTCATTTTACAATTTATATGACCTTTAAAAAAAAAATATTGTATAAAAAACAAACATTTTATTTATTAATGATTTTTTTGCATTATATACAGTATAAAACATTAAAAATAATGTATTCTCACTAAGGTAACCCTTGCCGAGGATATATTTTATTACAAAAATCAATTAATACAGCATGGAAATTTGTATGGAGTGGGTTTCATATGATTCTTAGAATTGAATACTTTTTATTTCGAGGATAATTTTAAAAAATGTTTTTTTTCCCCAAATGGAATAATGATTTTGTGCTACTAGTATTGCACCTATTTGAAATTGGTTTATTTATAAACCCTTAGGGATTACATTCATTTAAGTTTTTTTTTTTTCTGAATTCGCAAATCATCTGATAGAAAATAATCATGTTTTCAATAAATACACTGCATTAAAAGTTCTTCATGTTGAATATAAAATATTAAAATTAGACTATTTGGATAGATCTTAGAAATTTAAAAAGCGATTCTTAATAAGAAAAAAAAAAAAAAAAAACAAATAAACAATATTTCTTTTAGTCCACTCCTGTCCAGTTTTGAGTGTATACATCTCACATTACCATCCTTACAAGAAAAAAAGACTTGATTTATTAGTTTCATTAGCAGCATACTGATAAAATAAAATAGGAAATAATTCATAAAAGAAAACATTTTGAGAAAGGAATATGGAAGTCTAGACATTTACAGGGCTTACGACCTGTCATTGGCTGGTTGAATTGGCAACTTTGCACACGGTGTAACATTCACCATTCTGCCTATGTTCAAACATCCACATTTCCTCAATTCTTCCATCTGTTTACCTTTGTGAATTAAAAGAGCTGAAACCTTTATCATGTGGGTGAGATTCATCCGTCTGAACCGTTTCACCTACTAGGCAACACCTAAAAACAATTTTACGCAAATTTTTGTACCTCTTCTTATGCCAGTTAGTTTAATCAACAATGTTTTGAGTGTGTCCAAATGTTTGTAGACAGGCTGAATTTCCTCACTAGGGAGTTTTTCTCAATCCTGGGTGTTCTGTGCTGTAATTCACCATTGTAGTAATTGGATCTCCTTGACCCGTTGTGGTGCATATAAAAAATCCTCTACTTAAGTTCCTTAAAATATTAAAGAAACATCTGGCTAATTTTAAATGTTAATGTACGTGTTATATGCTCTAACCTCTGCACTATCCGATAATTTCCAATCTCACGATTACGTTTCGTGCATTTAGGAGTGCTGTATGCCGGCATGATGCTGACACCAACTGGTCCCAAGACTCTGGAGTTCAATTGTCGGTTTGGGGATCCGGAGACACAAGTCACTCTTCCACTTCTGGAGTCTGATCTTTTCCAGATTATGGAGGTAAGCTCTTCATACGGTTTGATTTTAAGCAATTTTGTTTATTGCCTTATTAAAAAAAACTTTGATGACAATGAAATTTTTTAAGATGTTGATTTTTAAAATACTCGCTTTTTTTTTACTTGTGACATCACATTTCTCCCCTAGTTTTTTTATTAAATTTGTGGATTTTTTCTATCATAGTCAGTTGAGTGTTTATTTGTCAAATTTCAAGCAAACTACTTATTAAACCTTCTCATTGATACCTACTGATTCTGCAAATCACTTGCAGCATAGTACTATTATAAAATGTAGTAGGTAATCATTTTAATGCGGTGAAATAGTAAACATTAGAATAATGTGTATTTTTTAAAGTTTAATTTCTGTTTTCAACAGTGGAGACCGTATTTTAAAAACATTTTTTAATATTTAAGGCTTGTTGTTCCGGAAAATTATCTTCAATAGATATATCCTGGAAAACTGGAGTCCACAGTGTAGGAGTGGTAATGGCTTCCAAGGGGTATCCGGAATCATCTACCAAAGGATGTGTCATTAGTGGTAAGAATAATTTAAATATATTTTTTTTAATTTTAATTTTAATAGTAAATATGTGTGAAGTAATATTTTCCATAGACAAAAAAGTCATCATTTATTATTTTGAAAAATATTTTTGTAAAGAATTGCAAAAAAAAAAAAAAGATGTTTAACTATGTTATTAAATTAGAGGTGATAAATGGAAATTCAAAATTTATGTCATTTTCCCACTTTACATGGAAAGCCCCATAATTTGTTCTATTTCTACTATTTGTATGGTTATTTCACTATCCAATTAATTGCAGGCATGAGTTTGGTGTCGGGCCTCCCGTCGCACCTGATCTTCCACAGCGGCACGGCGCAGTCCTCCAACGGAGCGTACGTGACCAGCGGGGGCCGCGTGCTCCTGGTGGCTGCCACGTCCCCCACCCTGCGGGGAGCCGCATCCCTGGCCACGGCGGCCTGTAAGCACCTCACCTTTCCCGGGGCCCACTTCCGCAGGGACATCGCGCACAAGGCCTTCTCCAAGTACGTGTAATCACATTTTTATTTATTTAATTTCCACTGAATGAATTTATAAAATTTATGCTTGAAGCATTAATGTTGTGGTTGCTTATTATATAATTTAAATAAAACTAAAAATCCTTTTTGTTAAACACTTTGTATTTATTTTATTATCGACCGGTTTCGAAACCACACGAGTTTCCTTATCAAGGTATAATTGTAGTTAATTACATTTCTATATTATACAGTGCTCCCTCAGTAATCCGGCACTCGATTATCCGACAACTACTATAATCTGCCATTACTTTTACTAGTTTCTCGGCATTTGTATGTCGAATTCAGTAGTTCGCCGCGTGCCTGACTCAAGTGAGAAGATTTGTAAACCTCTGCGCTCAGATTGGGTTAAATAATTAAAAAAACAGTTTTATTATTGTATGTTATTTTATAAACAATTTGAGTTAATTAAGTGTAAGATGCAAGTTTAAATTCCTTGGTAAAAACTGTTTTTACGTAATATATGTTTAAAATTTAACCATATTTTGTTTGCATGTACTATAATTCACCATTTTCACTAATTGTGACGGATTACTGAGAGAGTTCTGTACCTTGAAAAGAAAGCTTGTGTAGCTTCGAAACCGGTACCAGAAACATAATATTGATCACCTCACAAATATGTAACTGATGATCGAAATACAATGTGTTTACTGTTACAATGTACATCCTATACATCCACAATTCCTCTTTCTTCTCTAACTCATATAGTGTCCATGCGGCTCCACTGTGGAATCATCTCCCATCAATCCCAATTTAAATCACATCTGAAGAAACATCTCCTTTCTCTTCCTCAATCTCTCCTCCTTTCCTCTTTAATAATATTGATTTAAGGTAATTTATTTACATATACAGTTATTTATATTTTTGCATGTCTTTAGCTTTTTTTTATTGTCTATTGAATATGTTTTGTAACTTGAATTATATAAATAAAAATGGTATTTTATTGGTTTCTCGGAAGAAATAGCCGTTTGGCAATAAGCCTGCCAATGTACAATTTACATTACGTACAAAAAGTTTAATAAATAAATATGCACCATCGGGCGTGATGATGATGTTATAGGCTGGTTGTTTAGTTATACATATTTGCTGCTCCAGATCTAACGGGATCTAGCGCCTCGTCACTTACTGAAAAGGAACGGGAATATACAAGTTTGTAATTGGATACAACCATATTATTCTCCCCTCTCTTGCAAGCAAACGTCTGATTATTTATGCCAACTGAATCTATAATAGGTCCGGTTCTGCCTGTTTGCTGCTAATGTAGGTGGATTTATATTAGCTAGTGAGTCGATTCATTTGTTTGTGCATGTACTTGTTATTGTTGTATGTTTTATTGTTTATTCGTCACTAATCTCGTAACACTTCATCTCCCTTTTTTTTGTTTTAAAACATCTAAAAAGAAAAATAAGAAATCTAACAAATTTATTGATAAGCTAAAATACATAAACATTTCTAAAATCATATACATTTCACTTACAAAAGTCATTAATAATTATGCCAGAACTTGTACAACACAGTTTATAAATATGAAAAACCAAAACTTCTCAGCTTCTTCTTAGAGATGCATAAAAAAACTGATTCTGTATACAAAAATATCTTCCTTTTGTTTATGTAAACTAATCATAGACATCATTTTTATTTTACTCTTGTTTTCTACATAAATTTTCTCATTCCCATTTCAGAGATCCCCAGATTTAAATGGTTGCTTCTTTCAATCAGAGGTTTATTTTTTATTCAATTTTTGCATTATCTAATTTTCTTTAACATTGTAACAACGTTTTTTCTAAATCCAAATAAACTAAATCCCCCGAAGTATTATTTCAAATGCACGTTTATTAATGTACCTACTCTGTATTTCGTGTGCTCATCCCTTCATTTTTTTATAACCGTTATTCAATTATTTTTAATAAATTATTATTATCATATTTAATGTTTTCATTACAACCCATCCATATTCATTAAATATTATTTCAGTTTATGAAATCCATGTTTCCATTCTCGACGAAAGGAGGTGTTAGACTCCCCTTTCCCCATGTCTATTCCTTAAATGTCTAACACCTTGGACTTGAAGATATTTTAACAGAGATAGAGAACTGTTTTCACAAGATAATATGGAAATCATGGCATTTGCAAGGCTTATGACTTGTCATTGGTTTGGACATCCTTTTTAAACACTTTTTTGTACACATTTTCCTATAAAAAAAAAAACGTATTTTTAAGGTTTATCCTGACGACAGTTTGTCAATTCTTTATCTTATATTTCATCTAAATAAGAAATAAGATTCGGACGTTGTATTTATTTAACAATTTAATGGGAATATTTTGGGAGTCTCAAATAGGCAAATCAATGGCCTTTCATGGGCCTTAACAAAGCTATATCCGGGTATCTATATAATATGTGTTACAACGCTATAGACCTGTCACCAGTGTCAACAAAGTAGCTTAATTATATTCAGTCTCAAAATATTTTCCTTCCTTTAATACAAAAAACTCAAACATGTATTTTATTCATGTGTAACTCATTAACCATACTAGTGTTTTAAAGTATCTTGCACACAGGCGCACATCCTCTTTGAAAATGCCAATAATTTCAGGCCTAGACAGGTAAAAAAGATGGCCGCCAGAGAAGCCAAACAAGTATTTTTATCAAAAAATGCATTGGACACGTGCAGTTAATTTTGTTCAGTGACATTTCATAATATTATAAGATTGGTCATCTTACTAAAATTTATTTAATGATCAAGGCTGATGCAATATGAGAATATGTATGTAACCGAAAAATATTTTGTTTTTTTTATAAATATTATTAGGTATCACCCATTTATAATCAAATTTTACAAAACAATAAAAATAATTTCTTATTAAAATTTTATCTATTCTGTCAACACCCGCCGATACAAAGGGCGCTACATTGGTACATCATCATTACATGAAGGTATGGTGATCAGTCTTATGCTTCAGGAGCCAGTCCAGGACGATGAAATATTGCAGTGTTCAACCGCCATTAAAACAAAACCCAGCATCTCCGGCAAAGTAGGCGAAAGTGCCAAACTTTTTCAGAATTTTTAACCTAATAATGAGTGGAAAGCACTTGTCCAGGATTCTGGTTCTATTTCACACTTGGAGCTATATTCGTATGTAAATCATATACCAAAGTAATAAGAATTAAGATAATGATAGATTGTAAAAGTACCCGGCAGTATATAATGTACATCGGGCTTAAGAAAGAGACCGCTGACTTTGTAGAACGACGTCTCTGTCGCACGAGTCCGGTATCTGTATGAATGACAAAGACAACGCTCCACAAAGCCAATTAGGCCAGCAGTCTCTTTCTTTAGCCCGATGTCCTTTATTTAATGCCGGCTACTGTACATTTATTTGTTTGCAAGTAACTGAAGGTGCCAGTCTGCCAGGTGCCAATTACGGTCCAAACTAGTACAAAAAAAGACTAAAATGACACTTTACAAAACTCTGATTAAACCAATCCTTATTCCTTACAAGTGATTAACCAATCTTTGTCCTTACAAGTGATTAAACCAAACCAATGCCTCAGAAACCTGGCTTATGACAAAGAATATTGAGGGAACGATTGCAGCTTTCAAAAGAAGAATCCTCAGAGTTGTCTATGGCCCTGTGAGAGAAAACAACCATTGGTGTCATCGTACAATAGGGAGCTATATGAAATCCACGGAACGCCCGATGTAAAGTTTTTTAAGCAATAATACAATATCTAGAGATCCATGAGCAAAAACTCAGTGTAGATATGACACACACAGGTTTTATGCTTTAGACATACAATTAACATACTGTGTTTTCAATGATGATTATTTACAGTTTTTTCAAATTTGCATAATGTTAAAAAATACTAAAAAGTGTCATATACCAAAATATGACTTGCAAATAACTGCCATTTTACTTATGAGGGCAGTATAGCCGTCAGTTCAAAAGACATTGGTAGTGAAAAGACGGCTATAGCCCACGTAAAACTGAAGTAATTATATGGTTGGAGGAGATATAATTGTGTCCCCATAAAAACAGTCGGCTACAGAAGTCTCCCAGTATGTTAGTCAAATAAGATTTACATTTATTTGTTTATAAATTTGTATAAACCACTTAATTTTTTTTTTTTAATTACACTTCGACCGGTTTCGAGGTTACTACCTCATCGTCAGGAATTTAACTAACTTATAATTACACGCGTTGCTATTTATATAATAAAATATTGTATGAAAGAGACAGAAAATTGAAAGAAAGAGAGAGAAAGAAGATAAAATAAATCATAACGGGAATAGTTTTAAAAGAGGACTCGAAGTTAAATTTAATTGATTATTTATTATTTGAAGTTTTTGATTAATGGCTTTACTAATTTCTAATCGTTCTAAATTATCTAAACGTAAACCATTTTTATTGACATGCAAAATTTCTACACACGTTTCTTGATTAAATTCATGGTTTTCGGATATAAGATGATTTGCGAATTCTGAAAAATTATTATTACTCAGACATCTTATATGTTCTTTGATTCTAACTTTAAATTTGCGTGAAGTTTTTCCAATATAGAAATTTGGGCAATTTAAACAATTTAATTTATAAATTCCCGAATGATTTAATTTATCATCCTTATCTTTACAATTTGTTAATATTTTACCTATGTTATTATTAGTATAAAAAGCTGGCCTAATATTGTAAGGTAAAATTTGTGCTATATTATTAGAAAATGAATTAATGTACAAAATTCTACGCCAGTTCTCATTTTTATTGGAAATATTTTGGGAACTGTATAAGTATTTTTTCCTATAGTTTAATTTAAGTTTTTTATTCAAAATATTGTCAATTAAATTTAGTTCATAGCCATTATTGAAAGCAATACTCTTTATTGTATTTAATTCTAAGTCAAAATTATTTTTATTTAGTGGTATTGAAGTAAGCCGATGTATCATAGAATGGAAAGCAGAGTGTTTATGTGATAAAGGATGATTAGAAGATTTATGGATGACCGCATCTGTATATGTAATCAAATCAAATAAGATTTCATCATAAGAACATCAAATAAGATTTACTTCAAACCATCAACTACGATAAAAAAATGAGATAATTATGATATGTGTCCATATGAGTGGATTCTATGAGAAGAAAAGTGTCTGCGAACATGTTCAACATTTGAACGCCTGTAAATACATGTATTGTATTGTACATCAATCTGGTTCTTGTCAGGGATTGTCTCAAATTTAGAATTGTACATTTGAATGAATTCTTACATCACAATTTTATCTTCCTCAGGTGTGGCAGTCTCTCGTACCTGGACAGCGGAGTGGACATCGAAGCCGGGGCCGCCCTGGTGAGGGCTATAGAGCCCGCAGCCCGCGCCTCCCACCGCGCAGGAGTCCTTGGCAGACTCGGCTGCTACGGGGGGCTTTTCCAACTGGCCAAGGAGACATGCGTGGGGCCCGACGGCCAGAGGAGGCCCTTCAAGGATCCCGTGCTGGTTGAGGGAACGGACGGAGTGGGGACTAAACTCAAGGTATGCATTATATACCAATTATCTAGGAAGCAAATTGCTTGAAAAAAATATTTGATTTTGCAGGATGCATATTTGTAAATACCCAACACGTTACCCGTTTTGGGGTACTCGTTCATTTACCTCTCTCTTAATTAACACTTTTCGAAATCCCCCCTGAGTAGTGCCTACTAATGTCACTCAACATAAACATTTTCATTGTAGTATCTTGGCTACGCCATAAATGGTGGATAACGCATCAGGTATCTCCATTCAACACGTCCGCTATTTACGAAGCCACTTTGGGTGGATTCCAAAACATTCCAAATGGATAACACATTGAGTTTTTACAAATATGCTTTGCAGGACAATCAATACTATCCATTTGTGATATTTCGGTTGACAGATCCTTATTTATTTATGCCCAAAAGACATTTATGTGACTATTTCATCATATAATATAAATATATTAACACACTTTATGCAGGCTTTGCTACAAAACGCAGTGGGCAAACATCATAAAAATTTTAATGAAAACTACTTTTATAAAAATCACTTTATCTCCTAAAATGACATTTCTTTTAAAATGAAATTTCGAATACACACTCACCATATTATACTGCTTATCAATAAGAGGAAATAAAAGTCAAATATATTTTTTTAATAGCCGCGTGGTGTAATGGTCAGCGCGCTTGTCTACCATGCAAGAGGTCTCGAGTTCGATTCCCTACATGATTGATGTGAAACATTTATTTAAAAGGGTGTTTTCACACCAAAATATTTCATAGTCTATGGACTGGTACCTAAAGCGTAAGACTGATCATCTTACCTCCATGTAACAAAAATGATGAAGATATGCTGCGATTAGATTTCTAATTCAGTGCCCTATGCATCATTGGGTGCAGAAAGGGAATGATGATGATGAGATATTTGTATATTTCCATTTTCAGAACGACGAACAAACAACAATCCATATCACAAAATATACAATCCGAAAATGTCACCTTTCTGCTTACCAATTATATAAAAATAATCTGTGAAAAGAAGACAGATATAATTCACTAACTCATTGACGAAATAAATCATCTTACACACAAGCTCTCATGTTTCTCAAAGAAACTATGCAAAAATATGTGTGTACGTAAATGAAACCACGGCTTATCTTACTTTGTACAGATATGTGTGTAATTTGGAACATTGACATAAAATACTTAGACAAAATAATCGAGTAGATCTTCCTCCCCCGCCTTTTAAGTGGAGCCAGCATAGCGGGTATTTCTACCCTTCTCGCCGATAAACACCAGTTGTGGATGCGGGTTAAACTACCTTTTCCCGCATAAAATGTGTTAATAAGGATTATTGATACAATATCATAATTTAGAAACTTACATTACTTGTCTTTCCGTCAAATGGACTCGGTATGAGTATACGAATTGTTTTGTTTTTCTGGTACATGATTATCCATTTTTAGATAGCGGAAATCCTCAATAAATACGACACAATCGGGGTGGACCTGGTAGCCATGTGCGTTAACGATATATTGTGCGCCGGTGCTGAGCCGTTTGCCTTCCTGGACTATATTGCCTGCGGGAAGCTCAACGTTGCCGTAGCCGCTAAGATTGTTGAAGGAATAGCACAAGCCTGCAAGGATTCTGGTTGCGCTCTCTTAGGTTAGTATTCCTATCAAATGTAATCAAAATATACTTCCATAAATAATAAATAAAATAATGTATTTAATTTTCTTTTTTAACAATACGTGGTACCTATATCCAGTAAGTAAGTTCTATTTGACAGGTTAAAGAAAACGAGTACACATTCAGAAACCAAAAATATTGTGACAAAATCTTTTTACTCTATTTTTCTGCACTTGTCTTGTCATAGCGCGGTAATACCTTTTGTATTCCCTCTTCATACTTCTATGCTTTTTTTTGTCTAAGAGTTTTCGGACAGACGCCGTGGCGCAGTTGGTTAGACGGCTATCTGTGAAACTGGCGTCGCGGGTTCGATTCCAGCCAGTTACAAGAAAAAAAATCCAAGAAAGATCTTTTTCTCAATTGGTCTGGGTGTTGTGGTGTATTTTTCATTACCTTCTTCCATATCCCCTCTATCCCACCTGCTGACAAGCCTCAAAATAGAGGCTTAGCGGGTTATTCCTTTAAAAAAATAAAAAAAACAAAGCGAGAACAAAGTTCATAAATACAGTTTTTCGCTGACAATTACATTAAGAAGTAATCTTGAAATGTGGAGAAATTCCATAGAGAGAACAGAAATTGTAAACTTTTGATTTTCTTTCAGTTTTTTCTTTTACCTCAGATGTATGTATGTAATTTTTATAGATAAATTCTGGATTTTTCCCTGACAGGTTTGATATTTTAAACAGAAATGTTCCATGGTCTCGGATAGCATTTCCCGGTTACCGGTTCGATGAGATTCGTAGCCAGTCCGCAGAATCGAGTTGTGGTCCTGTGGCTAGTGTCTCGTACTCATGGATCAAAGGTCCGTGGTTCGAATCCCACTCTACCCCAACTTGATTCCTGTTTTCTACTAGTGAGTTATTTACAACTCGTTGAAAATAGCCCTCAAAATGAAATATTTGGGTAAATCAGAAGAACGCAAATATTTCTTTAAAGATAATAAAAAATACTTTTCATCCATTTTTAAATTCCTGTACTAAAAAAAGCATCATTTGTTATTTCTATACTTGTTTATACCCGCGTTACCGGTTCGCAAAATTTTTCTCGTATTTTTACCGGTCCGCAGGCTTAAAAAGGTTGGGAAATGCTGGTCTAGGAGACAAATGTGCCAAGTAAAAAAAATTTGGACATTTTAACGCCAAATGTATGAAATGAGCATGTAGTAACCATTTGCACTCACTAGAACACAAATTTCTCGATACTATCGTTCTTTTTAGTCACAACATTTTTTAGTTGTCGCTTAAAACAGGCACAAACGTTTTAAGGGTTAATTAAATGAAATAATTTGTTGAATGTGTTTTTATGTTTGACAGGTGGTGAAACTGCTGAAATGCCAGCGATGTACGACGTTGGCAAATACGATCTGGCCGGCTTTGCAGTCGGCATAGTAGAAAACGACCAACAACTTCCTCGAATAACCAACATCGTTCCCGGAGACATTATCCTCGGAGTGCCTTCGACCGGAGTGCACAGCAACGGCTACAGCCTCGTTCAGCGAGTCATGTCCGACTCCGAGACGAGTTACCAGGACCTCGCCCCTTTCAGCAAGAATGGCAAGACATTTGGGGAGGAGCTCCTTACTCCGACAGGGTTGTATGTGAAGCCTCTGCTGAATGCTGTCCGGAGTGGAAAGGTCAAAGCTCTGGCCCACATCACTGGAGGGGGAGTTCTGGAGAATATTCCCCGGGTTTTGCCCCCTGGTGTCATCGTCAGACTTGATGCCCTGAAGTTCACCATCAATCCCGTCTTTGGGTGGCTTGCGGCTATGGGTAATTAATTAAAATATTTCTTTAGCAATGAGATAAAGGAACATTTTATTATTAAAAGGAATACTTTAATCTAAGAAGTTCAAATGTCTAAGTTTTATAAAACCCATTTGAAAATGGATAGTGATATTGTAAATTGAAATTATTAATTAATATGGTAATTCATTTAAATAGGGACCGATACTTAAATGGACTTTTTGATGGTATTATATATTACGATTTGTGCCTGAAAATAACAACAATAATTCCATATTACTTTTTTTTTATTTGAAATGAAAACTAATTTCTTTATGTTTCTCAATATTGCAGGAGGAATATCAGAGTTTGAAATGCTCCGAACATTCAACTGTGGAGTTGGCATGATAGCCGTAGTGTCTTCAGCCGATGCGGAAAGTGTCCTTAGCCTTATAGAAGATATCCCTGTCAATGTCATTGGTGAAGTAGAAAATAGAATTAATGGTATGTTCATAATTCATTTTTCACTTCTTAACTTGATTTCATATACCACTAAATTATCAATTATTTATCACTGGAGTATAATTTCCATACCTGGCTACATCAGATATAACAAATATTGCGTTGCCCTCAACAATTGGAAAAAAGAGATAGCACGATACACATGCGATACATTCATGTAAGAAAGAGATGTACAAATTTTATTAGTTCGTATTTATTTCTGTGTAACTCTTTACCATAGATACAACACTAGCTTGCAGCTGGTACGGCACAATAAAATAACATAGGGTGGATTGGTATTTATTGTTATATATTTTTTTTTATTATATTGATTTATTTCATGTTAGGCAAATGCAATAACCAGTACACAACGAGGCTGCCTAATCTCCACTAGATTTCTTTTTGCAGGATTTTTACCGCTGAATAAATTAAAAAGTAAATACGAAAAAAATAATGTCAATGCACCCTAACTTTACTTTAATTTGGATAAAACATGTGAATAAGCTCGACCATTCTGTGTCAGATATCACCTGGCTGATTTGTTTATTTGGGAGTTCTAGTCACAATGAACAGACAGTATTAATAAATAAAAACAAATTAGATTTACGGACATTTTAGCAGAATGGAGAACCTCTTTAAGAAGAGAATATAGATTTCTAAACAATTTACATTTCAAAAGCAGTTTTCTGGCTGTGTAGGAAGCCAACAAGTGATTGTGGAGAACTTCGGGGCTGCCATGAGCCCCCTCATTGGTCCCTACATCAGTGGGAAGTGCACTCTCCTGCCCACCAAGGGGCTCTCCTACAAGGACAGTGGGGTGGACATAGAAGCCGGAGATTCTCTGGTGAAGCTCATAAAACCTCTGGCCAGGTAATATCTCTACAAAATTAAATATTATACCAATTACACTGAATTTTTTTCTTTTAAACAAATATGGTAATTTAGCGGACCAGTAAAAAAATACTGATTTTTCCAATTTATACATATTTCTTACAACATAATAAAATGAAAGCTCATAGATTATAATATGTTCTTTCAATGGCGAGGATATATCACCTGATGATGGAAACGTATTATGTTTTTGAAACTAGTTTTAAATTTTTTTCAAACTTATTGGTGGTACTTAATTTTGTATACAAAACAGTAGTTTTTTACGTTACACGTGACGTAGCTTAATTTTTTCCATAAGAAAAATTCGACTCAAAAATTGTTCTATTTTTTTTACTGTATAGTGTTTTTAAAAAAGCTTACTCCTGGTTCACAAAAAGAACCGGAAATCTAAGCCGCTTTTATTTGCCAAGAGTTTTCAACGTCTTGGATGAACATATTACGTTCTCCAAAACAACATCTATATTTAAGATGAAGATCCATAATTGGATTTTATCGAGGGGTAGAGGCCAATGTATAAGATTGCTTCGGGAATAAATATATAATATCGATGCTATCTTCATTATCCATATACGTAAATATGTATATCATTTTTGAATAAACTTAATAGTGATGCATGATTATTTGTAAATATATATATTTTAACTTTATTATTATGTTTTTTAAATTACATATTCTACCATGTATGTAGATGTGTTACTATTATTACTTTATTGTATTATTTTGTATTTATTTTTAATATCAATTAATTACCTAATTGAATTATAAAATTATTATAAATTATTAATAACATATTGCCATGTATTATTATATAACTTTTCTCCATTCCATTTTTCGACTAATTACATATATTAATAACGTAATTATGCATATTTGCAAACATAATTCATTATACAAAATAATATAAGCATTTTAAGTTCATTTTAATGAACAGAAAATAAAACATAATTTTTTTTATCAAGATCTTAATACAAGCTCGATCCGACTGCATTTTTATTTTAAATATCAGGTCCACAACTCGCGAGGGTGTTCTGGGTGGACTGGGCGGCTTCGGGGGACTATTCCGAATGCGCGGAATCGAGGGCACCTACAATGATCCCGTGCTGGTGATGGCCACGGACGGAGTGGGCACCAAGCTGAAGATAGCGCAGGAGTGTAACCGCCACGGCACGGTGGGCATCGACCTTGTGGCCATGTGCGTCAATGACATTGTGTGCAATGGCGCAGAACCCCTCACCTTCCTGGACTACTTCGCCTGTGGCTCACTGGATGTTGGGGTGGCGCGAGATGTGATCGCCGGAATAGCCAAAGGTTGCCAGGAAGCCAAATGCGCTCTGCTGGGTGAGTGAACGATGTACATTTTCGGACTTTTTCTTTTTCGACTTAGCTCTCTGGGTATACTAACAAAATAATGAACTTACCTAACCTAATGAAAAAACTAAATAATTTTATTTATATTAAGAGGTAAAAAAAAAAATAATAAAAAATGACAGTTGATACAGTGACCGTAAAACCGCAGAGTATCTTCACGCCCGAAAGATTTCTTCTGTAGTTTTCAACATAGAACAAAAAACTTTTATAAATAATAATAAAAAAAATATAAATATATACAAAAAGCTAAAGTGGAAATTAGAAAATACTGTTTTAAAAGAATTAGTACATATTTGAATTAAAACTTTCATTTTCATGCAAAAAATTTGCATGATTTATTGTTTATATGCAAATTCCGGATGTAGTTCGATGGAGAATGTATCTGAGAAGATGCTTTTAAAATTTCAAATGATTCGGTGCTTTTTTAAGCAAGTGACATGTTCGGCTAGTTTAAAAAACATGTTTTGTGAAAAACTATATGTGATTTATTAACATTTGACAAGAAATTTTAGAAATTTATTTAACAAAGAAGATTTTAAAATAATAATAAAAAAAAACAAATATTGTCCATTCATTATAGCTTAAAAGTTGCTTTGCAATGTGCGGATCTGAAGAGGCCACAATACCTCTAGAGCCGGTGCAAGTTAGTGGTGGGATCTTTCAATATCCATTGGAGATGTTCTTGCGTTCTCTAAACTGATCAATATCATTGTAAAATATTGCTTAGGCCAATAACAACGGTAATAAATATGAATCATGTTTTTTTTTTTAAATGTATGATATGCATTTAACATGTCCAAACCAACGCAGATTCATATTTTTGGTATTTTGTATATTTGTGACGGTTGTTTTATCTTCTCAATGTGAGGTGAGAAACAGTTCCTTAACTTAAGGTTCCTTAACCTCATCCATGGTAGCTAAATATGCCAACCATTATACCACAAGGCATATTATAATATTATCGGATTTCTGGTACAAGTTGGTGACTACGTATTTTTGAAAAATGATATTTTTCAAAAATACGTAGTCATGACAGTGTATCGGATATGTTTAGTGTAGGGTATTGTTCTTACAGAACAAACCTATTAAACTTTTTCAAAGATGGTGAATAGTAATTAAACCTGTAGTGTAATTAATGTATGAAACAGTGCTTTATGATTTTCTTTTTATATCAAAACTGATATAACAAGAAAATCTGATATCCTTTAAAATATTTTATTATTTAATTTAATTTTTATATTTATTTTTAAATAGTTTTAAACTTCTGAATGTGTTATATATTTTTTGTTTCTAAATCTTCTAATGGTATTGTGTGCATTTAAAAAAAAAATGAATCAAATATTTAAATCAGATTAAATTAAAATTATTTAATTAAATCAAAGTTTTTTTAAAAGGCAATAAAATAAAAATAACTGGCATCAAATAATCTTTGTTTAAAAAGTGAATAAAAATGTCATACTTTATAATTACAAAAAATAATGTTTTATGATATTCATCTTGCGATTTTATTTTGTTGTTGATTTGGGATGAGCTCTTAACTTCAAAAGTGCAATATCTCATAACCAGTGAAATGTCAGTTACTAACTTGTTCCGGAAACTCGACAATATTGAATGTAGGTAGATATACTAAATTTGATAAAATACATGGAAAAATGACATATTTGTAACTCAATATCATTTATTGTGATGCGTGCTCAGCTTGTTGTTTCAAAGTAGCCAATAGAAACATTAAATCCAATTTCAGTGCTAACAAAATTGCCATTTATTATATTTGAATATGAATTTTTTTCTTCGTGTACAATTTATTTTTATGCAACATTGGTGTATAAAATGAAATGTTTGCATGCCAACTTCGTATTTACAGGCGGTGAGACTGCTGAGATGCCGGGAATGTATAAGCCGGGAATGTACGATGTCGCTGGGTTCGCCCTCGGCGTTGTAGAGAAGTCCCAAATCCTCCCCAAACTGAACGATATCAATGTAGGTACCGCCCGCACATACACTGTTATGCATAGTTGATTCACGGAACAGTCACATTACTAATTGTATGTACAGGTGGGTGACTCCATCATAGGATTACCTTCCAACGGAGTTCACAGCAACGGATTCAGTATGATTCACAAACTCATGCAGAAGCACAGCTACACGATGAATGACCGAGCGCCTTTCAGTGAAGAAGGACTCACTTTTGGTAAGTTAATGAAATGCATTTATCAACAAAAATAATCAAAACTCTTCTAATAATTACATAATATGTTTATCCCTAAGAGCAAAAACCCGCCACTGGCTAATAGAATCGCCCATATGGACAAAAACCTTTCTATGATTATCAACCACGAAATTAGCTATAGTTTACAGCAATACAACAGGCCGTAGGTACTCAGGTCGAGAATTGCAAGCGCAAAGTGAAACCGTCTGTTACATGTTTTTTGTTAAACTAAAAACCGAACTAAAGTGCTTCTCTATTGAATTATTATTTTCTGAAGTATATCTTCTATATACAGCTTACCCACCACATACCGCACACCGCATCTGAGGACATAAGTCTCCTTGGCGGTGCCCACATACACGGAAAATTTGCTCGTTGTCAAACGAGAAAAGCTGCCCGAAGGAGCTCTCTGAAATCTGGTAGCCTTAGCATCTTTGTGCTGAAAGAAAGTAATCCAGAAGTACATAATATGTACTTCATTGGATTGAGAAGAGAGGGAAGTGAATTCTTCACTGACTGGGATTAAATTGATTGGACATATCTTCTATATACAGAGAAAAGTTTTTTTAATAAAAGAAGAAAAACAATTTTACTTTTCAACTCACCTACAAGTGTCGACTCAACACGGATTTTATTTTTAGCCAGTCGGGACCGAAGAAATAACGTGATAAAAAAAAAACAAAAATTAGTTGTTTTCAAAAAATTATTGAAGCCAAAGATCAAAACTAAATTCTGTTATTTTGATAAGTCTCGCTTTGAATTTTGACATGTACATAATTTAAGACATAAAAAACCTCTTCAAGAGTATGGAAGTCTAAGTATCCAGTATTTGTCAATAAATATTTAGACACACTCAAAATATTGTTGAAGCTGTGAATTTTCTTATTGTACTTTGTTGCCAAACTTATAGATAATTAACTTGAAGATGTTGTTTTTCTAAAGTTGGAATTCTAGTTGACAATACAAATAAAACTACCGTGTGGTCTATTACTATCTCGGAAGTAATTGATCAATGAATTGGATTATTTCTAATCATAGAGATGGGTTGTCGTCCCGTGGTAGTGTCGCAGAATCCGGATCAGGAGGTCCAAGATTCGAACCCCGCTCTACCATAACTTATTTCCCATTTTTTAATAAGGTTATTTATGTCTAAAAGAAAATGGTTCCAATATTGAAATATATGGAGCAAATCAACAGAACGTAAATATTTCTTTAAAAAGTGTTTTAACTGCTTTGATTTTAGCTGAAGAGTTCCTTCGACCAGCCAAGATATACGCACAGTGCGTCCTGCCGGCTATTCGCATGAACAAGATCAAGGCTATCGCACACATCACGGGAGGCGGACTACTGGACAACATTCCTCGCATTATACCCAAGGACCTGAGAGCTCGCCTCAACGCCAATTACTGGAACGTACATCCTGTGAGTACTCTCACACCATCGGGGAATTCCAGTTTCTTAATAAAAATATCAGAATTTATTATAAAAATATGTAACAGATGACTGATCCACAAATTAAAAAAAAAAAAAACATAGTTCAAAAAGGCTTTCATACAAAAATAATTCAATCCAATAGTTCTTTATTTAAATGATTTGATTTTATAATAAAGTTACCAGTCTTGAATTTGTTGCGAAAGCTTTAAAACTGGACACTTGCAAATTTGTAGATTTATATATTACTCGCTTATATTACTTTCTTATATAAAAAAATATAATAAACTACATAAAATTAGATGGATATATTTATCAAGATAAATATTTGTACCTGCTCAAAAATTGTACATATTATATTTTCAGTGTGAAGAAATATTTTGGTTTAAGTAAATTAACTCTTAAATAAAGCCTGCTGACTCAAAAAAATATTTGTGTGGCGGTGTTGGGTCAAATTAGACCCAGTTTTTAATGTCGCTTTTTAGGCATTTTTGTGGGTTTTATAATATTATCCTTTCATAACAATATACTCTGAATCATAAAAAGACGTGTGGTAAAGTTTTGTGTACAATTTTACATGATTTAGTTGAGGAAAATGATGCATAAAAAATACTGTTCACATAGTCGAAATCAAACCCATCTCCGGTAGGTATAAGTTAAAGAAATTATACTTGAATGTGCCTTGTACATTTTTAAGGGGCATTTTTAATTAGACGTAAATAACTGTGATATTAATGTAGATTTTAATTTATTCCATTTATTTTTTACAGTGCAGGTGTAAATTATAAACTTTAAAAAAAAAAAATTACAAAGGAAAATTTGTATTCTTGTGATTCATCCGAATGTATAAATTTTGGGACCATTTTCTTTCAGTTGTAAGTAACCGTGTTAGAAATTGGAAAATGTGTTAGAGCGGGGTTTGAACTCGGACTCACAGGACCACAACCCGCCAATTATAAATGTTATCTGTTAAAAAATAAACATAAACTTAAACGGTCCAAAAATCTTTTTTTTAATGATTCGTGGGGTGATGTTTTTTATGATTATTTAAGTTTATATTGATTATTTTGTTAATGATAATTAGGTTTAATAGATTAATTACGTTTTTTTATTTTTTATTATTATGTTTACTTTGTTGAATAACTAATTTAAGGCATGTTTCACTTTTTGTAAAATGTTTCCCTCGGCACGGACACCCCAGTGAGGGAACATTATTCTGTATAAAAAAAGAATACAAACAATGTAAAAGTATAAATAAATAAATATGCAATTAATTTTATAAATAATAATACATGATGGTCATCGCAGGTGTTTGCCTGGATAGCGGACACGGGCAACGTGGAAGACGCGGAGATGGTGCGCACATTCAACTGCGGGCTGGGTATGGTCGTGGTAGTGGCTCCCGAGGAACAGGCGGCCACCATGAACCTGCTGCGGGGGCACGGGGCCATGGTGGTGGGCTCGGTGCAGGCTCGGCCCCCGGGGGGAGCGCGCGTGGTGGTGGACAACTTCGGCTCCGCGCTGGACTACATCCGTCGCCTGCCCATGCTGCCCAGGAAGAGGGTAATCTGCATCATTACTCTATAATATACTAAAACTTCAAAGTAGTTTTACCAAGATACCACATGGTTTGCGTAGAATTCTTTTTTAAAGGAATAACCCGCTAAGCCTCTATTTCGAGGCTTGTCTGCTGACGTGGGATAGAGGGGATATGGAAGGAATCAATGAAAAATATACCACAACACCCAGACCAATTGAGAAAAAAATCTTTCTTGGATATTTTTCTTGCAACTGGCGGGAATCGAACTTGCGGCACCAGTTTCACAGTTGGCTGTCTAACCAACTGCATCACGGCACCTGTTAATATGAGGAAAGGCTTCGGAGACTTGACTCGACCACACTAGGACAGAGAAGAGCTGCATGGGTATTATGACTGCGAACTTGATGATATTAGAGAAATCAAAGTTCAACTTCAATCCAGCTAAACATTTTATCAATGGCAGATCTGTGGATGCGTGGAATGATCTGCCTCAAGAAATAGTTATGGCATCATCTGTTAATACATTAAACAATAAATCGGACATATTATATAGGACGTGAGGACACCTATTTAAAATATAACTGAGAACTATTTAAAATTTTATTGAAGTAAGGAACGCAGATTAAATTTTCGGGGTCATCCATTGCTTGGATTCGATCATACGTGTACCCCACATTAAACTTATCTATGCACTGGAAATTGCAAAAATTATGTTTAAGCATGCAAACGTTTGCTCGTATTGTGATTTATTTGTATTTCAAATTGATTTGAGGTGGCTACACGAGCTTTTTTAAAATACGAAGGTGAAACTTATTTCACTTGTCAATTTTAATTAAAAATTGAAAGTGAAGCCATGTTTTACAATTAAGTCAACACCATCTAGTGATTAAGATTGAAAGATTTGAGATAGTTACAGTGTATGCGTCAGACAATGAAGTATTACAGTATATCACCTTTTAAACAAATTAATATTTCATGTTGAACTTGCCAGGAATCGAACCCGGAACCTCGTGCATGAAGGGAAAATTTGCCATCCACTTCACTATATGGCAAATTTATCTCCACTCAAGGAGTAGCCATGGAGTCAAAAACACTCGTCTAGGATTCTATTTCATGTATTCTTACCTATTTTTTCTTTAAATTTTAAGTTTTTTAGGGAAGTACTTTTATTTTATAAAAACAGTATAAATATGTTATAGCTTTTTCAACGAGACAAAGAAATTCTTAAAAAAGGGAATAGAAAAAACAACAATTTATATAATCTCTTAACTTTCACTATGTTGGAATCTCTTTAATTTTTTTGAATTGTACTGTAATTATTCAAAATAAGGTAGAATGGAATAATGAGAAAAAGCTTCGAGTAAAGCACGTTTTGGTGATTTTTCAGGTGGGTGTCCTAATTTCAGGAAGTGGAACAAATCTTCAGGCTCTCATAGATGCCACCCGCGACCCGCACCAGGGAATCTGCGCCGACATTGTTCTAGTGATAAGTAACAAAGAAGATGCTTATGGGCTGCAGAGGGCGCAGGCGGCTGGCATTGCCACCAAAGTAACCAATTGTTTAAGAAAAATAATCAGTAAATTTTAGTTCACTAATCATGCGTCTATAAAATAATTTATGGCGCTTATGGCAACACTTCAAAAACAAGTACTAAAATAGAACTACCAATCATTATTCACTAGGCCACTTCCAGGAAATTTAAAAATATTTTTAAAATATTTAGTTGACAGCATAATTTGTAAAAATCAACTGTACTTTTATCTGATTTTAATCACTTTCTATTAGAGTTAGATACTTTAAAACTTTAATGACTTGTATTTTTTATTATACCTAAATAATTATTGTCTTTGAAAATAATATAACATCTGTATATTTTTTTGCACTAAATAACTAATAATAAATAACTTGTAAAACTATGAGTATCAAAAAATAAATGCCCATGTTTTGGTTCCACTTTTATACAGGTCATTATTATACTAATGCTTATTATTATTATGGATAACTTATATAGCGCCATTTTCGTAATATAATACCTCAAGGGCGTTTTACAAAGTGATTGTATAAAGAAATAAATTTAATTTAACTTTTTTAATTTGTAATTGAAGAAAAACAAGTTACTTTGTCACCACATGCCAAGGATTTATTCAAATGATTTAGAGAACAAGTGGGTTTTAAGTTTTTTCCGAAACATCACTTCACTCTCACAGTTTCGCGCACCCCTGCTGGGAGAGCATTCCATGCAGTAGGGCCTTAGATATTCTTGAGCAGAGTTGTGCAGTGACTTATACATGAGCCAACAGAGTTTGTATTCCACCTTCTGTGGAAAACATAACCAGTGTAATTCCTGAAGTAGTGGAGTGATATGACTGAACTTAGATATTCCAAAAATAAGTCTCGCTGCGGCATTTAATACAGACTGCCTAACAATCAATCTGTTTTTTTTTTGTTCCTCGAGAAGGTGAAACAGCTGTTACAAAAATATAAAATAAGTCTATTCAAAAAACCAATATATCGACCATGTTCAGGACCAAAGCTTCAAACCACAATTCTGGAAAAAACCGTTTCATTATTTCCAGTTAATTAAACAAATTGCGTAGATCTTATAAACATTCTGGTAAAAGAATTTGACTGTAAATGTCTATTGATTTAATTCCTTTTGTCAGAATGTGTATAAGACTTACACAATACGCTTAAAACAGATTAGAAATAATGAAACTGCCTTTTCCAGAATTGTGGTTTGACGCTTTTGTCCCGAACACTGTCGATATTATTTTGGCTATAATATGATTACAAATCCAATCAGGTAATATCACACAAGGACTACGCGGTACGTGAGGACTTTGACCGGCAGCTGACTCTGGCGCTAGAGGAAGGCGGAGCGGAGCTGGTGTGTCTGGCCGGCTTCATGCGCGTGTTGGGCGCGCGGCTAGTGGCGCGGTGGCGCGGGCGGCTGCTCAACATCCACCCCGCGCTGTTGCCGCGCCACAAGGGGCTGCATGCGCCGCGCCGTGCCCTGGAGGCCGGGGACCGCGAGGCTGGCTGCACTGTGCACTTTGTGGATGTGAGAAATTACTATCTATTTCTTTGATTTATTTAAACACTTCTGTTGAAAGATGGCTAATTTATTATGTTTCTGTGCCATTAGGTATTGTTATGGCAGTTCCCAGGAGGCTGCGAAAATAAGCGTAATTTTTTTTTTTAACCAATTCTTAGAAATTTTTACTTGAACCCTATGCACAACTATTTGACAGACAGATAGTGCAGAAGTTAAGTATACCGTCTCGATATATACAGATGAAGATAGCGTTCATAATCGAGGCACAGGGTTATGAAAAACGTAATAAACAGGGGATATTTGAATGAGAATGTATGGAAAAAAAATTGGACCTAAACATTACGGCATAAAAAGCGGGAAAACATAAAATTGAGGAACGTAAAAATGAGGTTTTACTATAATTAAATTTTTAAAATTAAATGCAGTATGACGCACTAGAAAGTCATCATTATCAACAAAATAGCAGTATACTATTGAAGAATTTAAATAATGTTACTTGACTTGATTACATTATTATTATTGTACGTTAAATGAAGATTTGTTTCAAAAGTTTAGTGCATACTAAACATACTCTTTATAGTAGTGAAGAGAGCTAAGTGGTTACATTATTACAATACTGAGTTTCGCTAAAGTGTGAAGATGACAATTTGTGAAAAGCCGTCTTTTATTTTTCTGTTTTTATAAATAAAAATTCTTTATTCCTGTCAATTAAAAACTTGTGTTATTATTTTGCTACCAGGATGGGGTAGACGATGGCGCTATATTGGTGCAGGAGAAAGTTGCCATCAACTCGGATGACACTTTGGAAACCTTGACAGAAAGAATCCACCAATCCGAATATCGAGCGTATCCTCGAGCCCTCAGACTCCTCGCCAGTGGCCGTGTTCGCTTGGGACCAGACAACAGACTTATCCACATTTACTAACCATTAATTCCTCATACTTGCACCACGTTCAATGGTTAACTAGTGCCATACTTCGGACACATTTCTTCAATACCTCGTAATAACTACCAACAGTAAAGTTTATTAAATCATTAAAGTAAATAAAACATCACTGGTCAACTTTGATATGATTTTGAATTCTTAAAAAATAACATTATTGTTCTCAAATAGGAGGTGTAAATAGCATAAATATCTTTAATTGTTAATTATTATGTTTAGTGTTTTACTATTAAGTCTGATGTGAATATATGTATATGTTTATGATATTATCAAACTACAAATTTAATGTAGTATTTTGAATAAAAATATTGAATTTATTGATGGTGTCTGACAATACTTATGTTCAGTTGCAACATTCCTCAGTTTGTAAATTTATGTTATGGATAGAGTCCGACTATTGTCAGGCAAGTCTGCGTAGATCAAAAGTAGCAGATACATTTAACGCAAAACTATAAATCAATTCATGATAATTTATTATTGCTGAAAAATTTAATGAGATTAAGACATTTTACTGAAGACAATATGTGCAGAGATCTTGAAAATAAGCATTAATTTATGTGATCCTCAATACATGGTGATTTTTTGTATGCACAATATGTAAGAATACATAATGACCAATAGATATATGTATGTATATTTACGAAAAATATAATAAAATATGAATATTCTTAAAAATATCATTATTTTTCTATTGTTATTTTTAAGGACATGACATTTACAAAATAAATAAATTATAAAAAATATTGTAGTTTTCATTTTGACTTTCACATTGAAAATGTTCCAAGAAAAAAATGGTACATTGATCGTCCTAAAAATTTTTAATCTGCCAACTAAATAACTCTTGATGTAAAAAGTGATCCAGGTATTATTAAATTTAAACATTGATTGCCTCCAATTGCATTTAGTTTATCAGCTTGTTTTTAAAACAAATAATGTTTCATCTACCGATATATATATATATATTTAATTCAGCTGCATTTCTCCTAACACAATTGAGTTACAATAATTTTAGCTTGGTGAGACATTATTAATATACTCTACTAGCCTACTGTGATAATGATTTTATCAAGGTTTTGAAATTTTACTAGGGTTGTGATTCTGAATTTACATTATTACGCAAATAAAATTTATTTATTAGATAGTTGAAAATTCCAAATGCCCGACTGAAAAATTAAATTTTGCATTCTGCTACTTATATTAATATTGTGTGTAAGTGCAAGAAATTCTAATAAATCAGAAAAATAAAGAAGATATTTACTATGGTAATTTACATTTATTTATAACATCAGACACCCACAAGAAGATTGGATGAAATAAATTGTGTGGTAAATAATATTAACAAGGAAGTAAATATTTTAAATGATAGGAAATATCTTTCTGCATATCAATTTTGCGGGTAGTATTTATCTGTCAAGTAACATAATTGAGTGTGTAATAATTTTCAACCACCTTTTCAGATTTCAAAACAAAATTGATACTTATTAATTCTTTCATAGTGAATGATATTGAAAAACTGTAATTATGTACATAATAAAACATATATGTATGTATTATATTGGAATATTGAAATAATACAATCATAGTTTGAAACAGTAACTAGATATTTTTATTAACTTCCACAATGAATACACAAAAACCATAAACATATTTTATAAAATTATAAAAATATACCTTTGTACTGAGCATGGACACCGGTACAAATTTAAAAAAACACAAAGGCCATATTTCCAACTAAAGGTGTACAGTTAGTTGTATCAATAGCTGAATGTACTTGTTTGTAAATACACAGTAAATGTAAAACCAATCTAAATGCAAATAAACATCACTGTTTTAATAAATACCATAAATAAATAATAATTAATTTAAAAAAGCACCTTCTGGCAAATCCAGATTCTCATATGCGAGTTTAGTTTTAATTTTAACTATACTTATCTTATAATTGTGTCTAGAATTTCTTTACTTTATGCCAAGATCATCCGCCCAGCACTATTTTTATGTTCCAGAGAAGCATAAAGGATTGTTTACTGTATTTGAAAAACCAAAAACTCAAATTGATAGTTTTAAAGATATTGTAATATTTGTGATTAAGGTGAAGCCGCTACTATAGGTACATATTTATTTTATATGTGAATAAGGAGTTAACATAAAACTGATAGAATCAGAAACTTAATTCAATTCATTTAGGATGTTCTAAATCACAAATAGACCAATAAATTAATAATGTATGCAGATACAGTAAAACCTCTTTTCACACTTTTCTATACTTACGTAAAGAATTAAATGAAGAAAGTGAGTGTTACCCTCAGAGTAATAAGTTAATAGACTCGCCCATTAAGAGAAAAACAATTCTATGATTATTGACCACAAAGTTAGCTACAGATTACCTATAGCCCTAACCGAAACCTTCCATTACACGTTTGTTGTTAAACTAAAAACCAAACTAAAACCCAAATAAAAATTTGGAACGCTTTTGTTCTATGCAATAGAACTTAACGGCTTCTCTAGAGAATTATTACGCTGAGGTGTTACTCGTCATACATGAAATTACTCAAATAAATCGGAACAGCGCACATCAATGTTAAAACTATCCTTTTTTTATTTAGTAGAAAGATTTTTTCTACATATTAGAAGTAATTTTTTTCAATTAATTTATTTTTTATAAAACCATATAAACTTTAAATGATTTTTGACAAAATGTCTGACAAACAAAAAATAAAATGGCACCAAATTTTTATTTTCACTTCAAATGAATAGATACCTAACATTAAATCTAGGAACGTAAAAAATCAGTTTTACTGTTGTAATAAAATAATGTACATACAATGTATTTTTTTAATGGTTCAATTTTGATTTCATATTATACCTTTACAGTTAAAAAAAATAACACCGATGAAATATAAAGCAACACGACAACATTTCACCACATCGAATTATTATAATCAAATTCTAAGCATCTTAAAAGCAGCTGCAAATAAATCCAATCTAAGAGTTGCCTAATTTTGAAGACATAATTCTAGCAACGATGAAACTATCATCAATGGCTATCAAATACAGTGGAAAATTGCTGATAGCCTTCTCTGGGTTGTTATGCCGTCAAAAATGTCAGGAAATGCGGCATAACAAACTGGAAAAAAACACCACCAAATTCTGCAAAGATGTGAAAATTCAAAAAGTGGTAAATTGATTTATAATTTATGTACATGAAAATATTATGTACAGTATTATGTGTCATTATATGTAAGATTGATTAAGTAGTGATTAGTAACTAGGTACGGATGTGTGTGAAGAGATTATTATGAAGTATCCACATCTTGCGCATCGACTATCTCAAAGTCCTTTCCGGTGGAAGAACGTTGGCTCCCTTCCGATTCGCTCTCCGTGTTATCGGCAGGACCGCCGGGAGTTTCCTCATTCTGTGAGTCGCCCTTTTCGCCCCTAAAAACAAAGTAACAAAATAAACATAATACATTATTAAAAGAAACAATTTAATTTTCTGATACTTTCAAATTTTTAAAAGGCACTCTGTTTCAAGTGGTAGATTTTTACTGTGATAAAGATGCAATCTCTTTTGGCTTATAAATTCGAAGGCCAAGCAACAAAGCCATTAAAACTGGAATTTAAAAGATTAAAGAGATCCAGGGATAACTCACTAATATAACCAGGATTGTAATACACGAGAACTGGGTACATCATAGAAAAGGTGAGAACTTGACACATTTAAATTAGTTAAAGAAGAGGAAAAGCATTTAAAAAATAAAATTACTTAAGCGAAACTAACATTAAAAAAATCTTAATTGTATTTTATTAAATTCAATAAATAAATATCATAATTTCCCTATCCAATCCCATTGGGCACTGCATTGGCACTCCAATTGCAACGTATGTAGATCATTTTTGTTACATGTAAGGTAAGGTGATCAGTCTTACGCTTCAGGTGCCAGTTCAAGAACAATTAAATACGTATTGCAGTGTAGAACCACCTTTAAAACCGATATTTCACGCCCACCCTGGCAGGGATCGAACCAAGGACCTGGAGTATGGTAGGTAAACTCCCCAACAACAACACTACAAGGTAAACTTGTCTCCACTGGATTTTCTTTTTCATTATTTTTACCCAAGAGAAGCCATCGAGTGAAACACACTCGTCCCGGGTTCTGGTTCTATTTAACACTCAGAACTCTATTCTTCATCCACCCACACACAGAAATGCATATTTGAATACAACGTAAGTCATTTTATTCCGTATTTGAGATTATGATTGATTATTTTTTACCATACAAAATACAGTAAAATCCCATTTTTACGTTTTTCGAGGGAACAAGAAAAAAGTGTAAAACTGAGGAAAACGCTAAAGTGAGGAAATGAAAAATGTATGGAAAAAATAGGAATTACATAAAAATAAAATTAATTTGCTACACTATAGTGAACATATACTTCCAGAAAAATTGTAAATACTGTGATAACTGGAAATCGACAATATTTTTTTACCTATTTTCAATGATTTCACTAAAAATATTTTAAAATTTTTTCAAACAATATTATGTAATCTGTTTTTTATTTAATTTAAAAACAGCACGTTAAAAATTATTTTATGAGTAAATTAAAAGAATAATTAAAATAGAATTTTGAATTTGCATAAAATAATTTTTCCCCTAAATGTTGGGAAATTTTATTTATACGATATCACTTTTTTTTCTATAGCATCACTAAAAACAACTGTCATATAGATCACGGAAAAATTGTTTCCACTTTTATGACAACTTTTTAAACCATCTTTTTTATAACTTTAAATTTTTCTATTGTTATGTTTTAAACATCGCAATTTAATTTAATTTAATGATATTATAACTTTATTGTTTCTAAACGTTTGTCAACTGCGTATCATGATTTGTACAAGTCAATATGACGTTTTTGTTCAAATGAAAACTAAGACTAACCCTAAAGGAAGACACTTAAACAAAAATGTCAATTACACTGCACCTGCTTTGAATTTAGGTTAAGACAATAATTTATCCTAATTTTGTTTAATAACAAAGATTATTTATTTATTTTTTATTGTATCTCCACACCAAATTAGAATAAGGACAGTAAGAAAACCTCAGAGTAATAATTCTCAAGAGAAGCCCTTAAGCTATATTGCATAGAACAAAAGCGTTCCAAATTTTTGGACTGGTTTTAGTTTGGTTTTTAGTTTAACAACAAACGTGTAATGACGGTTTCGGTTAGCGCTTGCAATTCTCAACACAAGTACCCACGGCCCGTAGTATTGCTTTAATCTGTAGCTAACTTTGTGGTCAATAATCATAAAAAAGTTTTTCTCCATATGGGCAACTATATTAGGTTATTACTCTAAGAGGAAAACATACAGTACTCAATGTGTACCAATATATTTTAGAAAACAAATTTACTTTAAGCTTCTCATCAAAAAATACATGATGTTTTAAGTATGAAAAATCACTGATTTGACTCTTCTGAAAAGTTGGGTTTTTGTAGACATTGTAGTTTACGTGTAAATATGTAATAAATTAGTAAAACATACAAAGTTTTATTTTTGTTTGTTTTATCCGTGCATGTTTTACCTGTCACACTCCCCATGAAGTTCATCCTTGGTGTGACCCTTGGCGGGCAGAAGCGGCTCTGCATCTCCGTCTCCCTCATCGTCGGAACATTTATCTTTCTTCTTTTTCTTCTTCCCTTTCTCTGACTTCTTGGCTCCGTCTCCCTTATACTCATACTGCGGAGTATTTATACAAATTAATATGCATACAAATAATAATATTTAAATCTTACAGTATAGCTTCTTATTTTTTATTGCTGAAATTTCAGAGCACATTGCGGCGTCCGCAGAGGAAAAATAATGTTTTTGTTTTGTCAAAAGATGCTGCAATGCACCAAAAAAACGCAATTTACACATTATTGTTTAGATAACTGCAATAAAATCCTAAACTAGACTAACTTAAATTTTTATTTAAATCATTTCAGAAAACTAGGAAGACCTACAAAGATATGGCAAGTCCAAATCCAATAGATTGAAGACGGCCATGTTGAAAGTTGAAATAATTAGCATGCGTGCATTAGAAGATGTACGAATGTTGAGGAAGTGAAGTCTGTATGCAAAGCCAAAAAGGTGTGAAGTTCTATCCTCTCTGCCTACCCTCGATAGTTTGTTTAGATCTCATTTCATCGGCGGGAGCGTACACTATAATAGGCGCAGTTCTATTGCCTACCTTATTTCATTGAATCATCATGAATCATCATGAAAATATTAATTTTTAACCCATAGAACCCATTCATTAGTTAACCCATAGAAAATTTGTTGATAATGATCCTTAAGATAAAAATAACTTTATTTAATCTACTTACATATAACTTTGAATTATGTATCCTTAACTCTGTTCTGTATAAATACATTTAACTTTTTAATAAAGATACCAGTCTCAAAGATGTCGCGAAAGCGATGAAACCCGTCACTGGATATTCCAAATTTGTGGATTAAAGTATCACTCGTGTTTTATTTATATAATAAAAAAAATAAAATATTAATTGAAATATTTCTATGAAAATCGAGTACATAGAATAGGCAGTTGACACTCGTGATACAGAGTGCATGTCTTAAATTATACATATTTTAGTTTACCTGATAAAGGGGCCAGAAAGATGCGAAGAAGCCGACATCCTCGGTGAGGTTGGGTAGGAGCCAGAGGTGGTGACGGGAGAGGGAGGCAGCCCACACGAGACAGAACACCACCAGGCGTAGTGTGGTCAGCGCAATGATCAGAACCAGGAAGCCAACGGCCGCCACACTCAGGTAATAAACACCCTTCCTAAAACATTCACCCATTATTCAAAATTTATATGTATTAAAACTAACAACTGAAACAAAACGGTGAACCAAATACATTTATGCCTTGTAAGGAAATAGGGAATACAATATACGTATCGAAAACAACGGAATATTTGTCCTAATTTTGTTCAACATTATTTTTGTTCAACATAGCTATAAAAATAAAAACTTGGTGATCTTTTTATAATAATACAGAATACACAACAGGAAATTCAATGATACTAGAAATTAAAATTAAAATAATGACTCGGAGTCTTGAAATGTTATGTTTGGTCTATGCAGCTGTAAGGTTGTGAAACATGGACTCTCACCGTCGTTCTGATGAATAAGCTCAAGGCATTCGAAATGCGGCGCTACCGAAGAATAAAAAAAAAAAAATGGACTCACCGTATTAGAAATGAGACAGTTCTTAGTATAATAAATACGGTAAAATGACACAAGACGGAGTATCTCGAACATATTATTAGGGGGCCGGAATAAAAGGTTCTATAAATTATAATAGAGGGAAAAGTTGAATGAAAATAATAGAGTAGAAAGAAGCTTTCCTGGCTACATAACACACGCAAGTGTACCGGGGGTTTGGTGTGGGGAGTTGTTCCAGCTAGCAAAGGATCAAGTCAAATGCAATCATAAAAATCTCACAGGTCGTAAAAATTTGTACACACAGATAGTTGTAAGTTCTCACGTGAATTTTGTTTTGTTTGCATCGACCATTTTGATGAATACGAATTGATCATTTTAGTTTCGCTCTACTGAACTACATAATCAGGTTCGCACAAATCTTACTTTGCAAAAATAAGTTTACGAACGGATAATTGTTTTGAAATTTTCTTGATGAATCAGAAATGTTAATAATTATCACACTTCACATTTACACAGGTGACGTGTTAATTTATACTCTGTCAAGCGACTACACGTGTGTCCACAGAATTTAAATGGATAAAACACTATGGTTTCCTTTGATAACAAATTTAAAATTTCTGCACGGAAAATATAAATCTAGGTACTCAGATTAATTTGATATGCATATTATTAGTAGAACGGTATAAAATTAGTACTAATAATTTTGCTACTGTAAAAATAAATACAGAAACGAAAATACATTCAGAAGGTCAGAAATATATTTAAATGGACACAATTATGATTTAAATTGGTAAATGTATTGTTGCTATGTAAACATATTAAATATTTGTTCAGGTGAAATTTCAACCAAACTGAAGAATCAAATAAAACAAAACTGTGGATAAAAAAAACTATTGCTACCCATAACATACTTTAAACAGTATTAATACAATAATAACTAAGACTACAGTACTGCACAATTATGTAAATAATTACAATAACTTTTTTATCCATCAAGCTTGCCTAATTTCAAATCCAAAATATTAAAGGCAATTTATTTCGAATTTCCTATCAGTAATTGTAAATTTTTTGAACTGGGTTGTAGTCCCGTGATAGCTTCGCAAACTCACGGACCAGAGGTGCGAAGTTTGAAACTTGATGTCAAGTTAAAAAAAAAAATGATCATAAATCATATTTTGGTAAACTGTGGCTTTTAATAAATATTTAAAACCAATTATTTTTAACCTCTTGATGATTTATAAAAGGCGTGTTCTAGAGAGTGAGTTATTTTCGATAGATTTTTTCAAATTAATTAACGATAAGACCATGTGAAATTTTAAAACCATTGTAAAACAGTTGGTTAAATAAAAGAAACTTGAGAATAAATTATTTTTCTGTGTAGTTTCATTGACAGTCTTAAATCATGACATAATCTGGGAAATAATTACCACGCCCCTGTGCAACCATACGCAGCTTAACTGAAATTGTGTGGTCTCGCAGTTGAGGTGGTACACATAGAGGTTAAATAAAAATTTTAATAGTCATTTTTGACAGAAATAAAAGCGGCGAGTAAACGCATTAAACACCAGACCACAAAGTGATCAATTCAAAAAATAAGTCGAGCTCATTCTACACACTACCATCACGCGACAAGATCTGTGCATTATATAAGGCTGAGATAAGCATTATCGACAAAATAAGGGAGTGCCGTGTAGGTTTGGACATGTAGAGCGAACTGACGGTGAAAGTATGGCTAAAAGGATTTACAATATGAATGTTGATGGATACAGAAAACAAGTAAGACCGAGAAAGATATGGCATGATCAAATTCAACAAATACTTGAAGATGGACAAGTCAGAAGTCAGAATAATCGGCATGCGTGTATGAGAAAATGTAAAGGAAGCTAGGTCTGTATGCAAAAACAAAATGATATGGCATCCTGTTCTCTCTGCCTAGCCCCAAGGAGAAACGGCGTGGTTATTTTTGTGTTTGTTACATAATGTACGGGTAAATTTACCTGACGCTCGGCGGCCAGAGGGGGAACATGCAGACACCGATGGCCCCCAGCACGAGTGCCGCCCCGATGATCCAGTAGTAGAAGGGAATGGGGTCGTATATCCATACGTAGGCTTCCGGGCCATCCACAAACACCTGATCGTTGTGCATGTCCAGGCGAATCTTGCGTTTCTTGCGCTGCTGCTCTTTATCTTTGGTCTCTCCTTTGCTCTCCTGAAGGAACGAACATATATTCAGATGTTAAGCTCAATAATGGAATCTCAAAAAATAATTATAGTAATTAAATTAACTTTTATTTAAAAATATCTTATATTAAACATTATTTTCATACATTCTGAATTCCTAATATTATAAAGGTAAATTGGGATATGATGAATATTAATGCTTAAGGCTTTGACGATGTTAAAGGGATACAAAATATATGTCAAGAAATGTAAAACATATCGATAATCTAATTCATTGGTAAAACTTCTCCAAATTACAAGATCAGTTTTTTTTTGTTAAATTAAAAAAAAAAACAAATAACAAATAAGCCAATTACAGGTTTTCATAAGTAGCAACACAGTAAGATAATATCGACCCTGGAAAGAAAAAAGTTACGTGTAGCAACATTACAGAAGAACCATTTAAAGCATTTTTATTTTTAATTAACAGCTGAGATAGAAATAGAAATGAAAATTTACAAAAAAATAATAAGCTATTTGAAAATCAAACAATATACGACGAATGTGGGCAGCATAATTCATTCAATTGTATATTTTTGTGTTCTATGTGTTTAGGTGTGCGTTTATAAATAACATTTTTAAAAAAAAACTCCAAATAATAATTAACATCTAAGAAATAAACTTGTGTTCGGGCGGATGAAAAATACAGTTCTGTGGTTGAAATAAAACCCAAATCCTGAATTAAAGTTTTCGACTGATGGCTGCTCTCAGATAAAAATCCTGAGTAAGGATATCGAACGAAGATAAATATGCCTCGTTGTGTAATGGTTGGCGCATTCCCCTACCATTCTTGAAGTCCCGAGTTCGATTCCTGGCAGGGTGGACGTGAAATATTGATTTTAAAGGTTGTTTTATCTGAAATATTTTACTGTTCCTAGACTGGTACCTGAAGTATAGGACTGATCACCTGATCACTTCATGAAATAGATGATCAAAATACGCTGAATTAATGCAGTGCCATATGCACCACCAAGTGTGGAAAGAGGGATGATGACGAAGACTTTGTGGGTGGCTGTCTGTGAGACTGAGATCAAGAACGAGTTTCCTCAAAGTCACAACTCGGCGATGGGCTCTGGATAATGCCATCCGAAAACAAAAACACCGACCACAATTTGGACTTCCCTTTGTAGAATGTTCTCAACAGACTACGGGTAGGGGTGATTAGGTGCAAATATAATCAACAGAAGTGAGGTTTTCCGGAGGAAAATGAAACGAGTTACGATTGTGGAGAGGTGCAGGATGATCCTCATCTGCTCCGGCGTCCTCAAATACGGCTGGCTCGTGAAGAGGATGATTTGAGGATGGCCACTGACAAGGCAATATCTGTCTGTGAGTACCGAGGTCTGAAGCCCGGACTTGGTAAGTAAGTAAGTAAAATACACTTGCAAATTTGGCACTATACCTTTCCCTCATTTTGACTTTCAGCAGTTCCATCATCCTTTTTCTTTGGTTCATCCTTTTCCGATTTGTCGCTGTCTTTCTTTTTGCTTCTTCCTTTTAATTCTTGTTCAGTCACTGTCACCTATAAAGAACATAACTGCACTGTGAATAAATGCCACTAAAATTCTAACAAAATATAGTAGAAGTCAGTTTATCTGAACTCTAGTCGTACGGATTTCCAAATATCAGGATCATAATCAGGAAATAAAAAATAAATAAGATAATATGATAACAATAAAAAGGGGCCCTGGCGGCCGACGCGTTTCTTCGTCAAAGTAAATAACTTTGCCGGGCATGATTAACTAAGATTTATGTGATAACATCTGACACGCATTAATCCGGATTATTAGAAATTTACTGCATGTTAATGCTTCAAAATAGCGGAAATATATTAAACCCATTCATGAAGATAGTTCCATATGGAACTCAAAAAAGCATTGACATTCTATCCCATCATATTGAATTGTCTTGTAACAATAATTACGCAGTTAACAGTTATTTCTAGTCTCAATAGATGTATGTATGTAGTTGCTATGACGACGTGCCAGAATTTTGAAAAGGGTGATTTTTTTACAAAATGTAAAAACAGATGAGGTTAACCATAAAACCTATAGTTTTTTTTTGAAAACGTCATATATTTTATTTATAAGTCAGAAAAAAATACTATTTTAGTATAAAAAAAGCATTCCATATATTATACAGAAATGTTTTTACTGGAGGCTCCCAGGGGGTGGGTAAACAAAATGTTTGAATTTTGATAAAATTTCAGCATGAAATTTGAAAAAAAAAATCTTTGTCATGATTGGGTTAATTTAATTACACAGTACCTACAGATATATCATTGTATGCAACAACACTTTGTTTAACTAACTGCAATGACTCAGGTGAGAATATTTCGCAAACAATTTATATTTTCTCGAAATATTTGTATCACTAACTAGTTTTGGAAAACAACTCTTCGATTTGTCAAGGTGTAAAATGAATAAACTAAATATACACGTATCAAAATGGTTAAAAGTAAATAAATTAAATATCGCAAAAACAAAATGTATGAATATTGGGAGAAAAAAATATACCCAAAGGATATTGATAATCTATACATAAATTCTGTGGATAAAATAAAGTATCTCGGAATTTACTCAGATAGATATTTAAATTTCATAACACATTCTCAATGTGTAACAAAAAAAAAACGTTTATGGGACGATTCAGAAATGTAATGGATACAGTCATGTTCTTATCTATAAAACAATCATATGTCCACACACAAATTACTGTTCTTCCATTATTTTTTTATGTAATGAAGGGGAAATTAAAAATATACAAATTCTTTAAAATAAGGCAATGAGGATTATACTCAAAAGAAATATGTATTCTAAAGTAGAAAGAATGCACAAAGAAATTGGCTCGCTCAAAGTAAAGTAACAAATAAAATATAATTTATCAATTTTTATACATAAAATTATAAAGGGGATAAACAAAATACAAAATCTAATCAAATTTAATCAACAATGCCATACATTTGAAACTAGGGATAAAAAAAAAGATAAGACACCGAGAAGAAAAACAGAGTCTCAAAACTCATTGTACCAAGGGATTGAAGCCGTACAATGAGTTGCCTGAAGAAATATGTTTTTGAGAAATTTTGAAAATAAATTGTAAAAAGTTTATATTAGTTCTTAAGATGTTATGCACTAACTTAATAAAGCATAAATAAATTAATCTGTTATCATTAATGTTATGTTGATGTCATTGAGTTTGGAGATTCTTGAAGAGAGGCTATTGAATTAACAGATATTTCATGGTTAAAAGTTTTTAATAAGGGACTTTTTCAAATACGTATTTTGATAATTTCCTTGAAAAACTTCAGTAAGTGGCAAGGATATCGCAATTAAAAACTCACTTTCTTAGCTCGGTGAAAGAATTTATGCACAAGCATTTCATTAAGGAAGTTGACCACATCTGTTCTCTCCACAAACAACGGAGTTTCGCTGGTTCCCCATTTGGACCCCAAGAGAGCATCCACTGTCTTGGATCCTGAAATATATTTTATGTAATCATAATATTTCACATCTCATAATCATTATAATACTCTTTCATACAAATAAACCTCACACCCTATAAAATCTACCAGGTATTCATAAATATAATATTTATACATAAATTTTAAAACGTGCCGGCCTCGTGGTGTAATGGTCAGCACGTTTGCCTACCATGCAAGAGGTCTCGGATTTGATTCCCAACATGGTTGATATAAAGTATTTATTTAAAAAGGTATTTTTACACTAGAATATTTCATAGTCCCTGGACTGGTACTTGAAGCGTAAGACCGATCATCTTACCTTCATGTAACAAAAATAATCAAGATATGCTGCGATTGGTGTAAATATGCAGTGTCCTATGCACCATTAGGTGTGGAAAGGGAATGATGATATTTTATTCCTTATTTTTGCGACAATTATTGTGAACTTGTGAAGTCAAAACAATAAAAGTAATGTTTTTTTTGATAAGTGAAATGTTTAAGTACGCCTTTTTAATGGTTATTTTTTCTTTGTAATTGACTTTGAAAAGTGCAAATAATATGTAGACTTATAATATTTTACGTTTGAATTTCTATAACAAGACTTACCTAGAATTTTTTATTCTCTTCCCCAATAAATTTCGCACCGCATGAGAATTAGAGATCTGTTCGACGTTGGTACTGTTCGCATCCCGAGATCCGAACCGTATGAAATCCGCGTGCGCGAACGACACTATTTCTTCTTATCTCGCTCACGCACGTGGGGTTCTTATGGGGCTTATTTCACGGTGCAATTCGCATGTGATGCAAACAGTAAACTCATAAAATGTTTGTCTGTATATGTTGA